>NC_047026.1:29553150-29628642 GCF_902652985.1 Pecten maximus
AAGTGCCGCCATTTTGACAGTTGATAATTTGAGTTTAACTAATAATCTTATTTTTATTTGCTATTCTGCGCAGTTCTAACTCGAGAACGCAAACACGTGCGATCGTCACGTTTTCGCGGGGTTTTCCACCAAGTTATATCTTCCTCCAGCACGTATTGCATCTTCTTCTTCATTTTCTCTGATTAACATGGATACACTGGACATACAAACTCAAGATACAATATCACACAACAAAGTCCTCTTTATCACACTGTCTGCTTATTTGCATAATGTTTGTTGATTTTGGATTGAAGCCACAGCGTCATGTCTCCCCCAGTATCGCCCGTGAACAGTTTATCTAGTAGCTCTTTAGCACGAAAGAGAGTAAAATACAGGTTACAGATGTACATCATTTTTACCTAGATATTAAACGTTTGTATTGGTGGTCGGATGGTAACGCGCTATTCTTACACCTAAATGGATATGACTCGGGTACTCCGGTTGTCACCCACAGTAAGACAACAGTCTGATTAATATGAGTTAATAATTTCATAGATGAAATTGTACAATTGTTGAAATATTAAACTAGCTGGTTTTGCTAAAAGATGACATAAACATTATGGAGCAAAATATTCTAAAAATATTGAATTCAGTGTCGATACTGAAAATACTTAAGTATATGTTTTATCCAGGTAGATAAAGTATTAACAGACATCTCCACTAAATAAACTCGATGACATTTCTCCTTCAATAGTTATTCAAAGTATAAGCACCAATGCGTTTTATCTTTTTCCCATTTGAAGGATGTGTGTTAACACACTTAACAATATAAACAGGTGTATGGTATTTTACAGATACAGAAATGAAATTCGACCAATCGTAAGTTACTGTTACTATAAGGAACCCATTGACCATCCTCAGGCTAAAAGAGCCTATCCTAATCTAATGTACCCAGGATGCAATTGAATTGTACAGAAAAGGGGATTCACATTTATGATAAAGTTATCTAGAGTCACTCGCTGTTGGACTGTGTACAGCTGATGTCGGTAGAGCAGTGTTACAGGAGATTTCTGGATGCTGTAATCTCCCTAACGATGTCGAGAAGATAGAAATATACGGTGGTGACGATACTTTTTAGCAAAATAGCTTGCGTGCTTGGGAAATGCAGAAATCGAAAGCAAAACGAATTATTCACGAGATTCATTTCATAACTTTGTATTGAAGAAGCTCTAAAATAAACAATATCTCCAATATTTAACCTTTTTGACGTTTGTGCAACTGTGCCAATATTCTTTGTTTCCCTCCCTCTCTCTCTCTCTCTTATTCTCTCTCCATAATTATTCAAATTTCTGGTTTGTTGGGATGAGTATCATTGGGGGACCTAGACCGCTGTTGTGTCCTGTCTTGTGAATTTAGGTCGTCATCATTCATTCACAAATGGAACGTCGTACGTAATAATTTACTTATCTAAATGAACACAGCTGTTCATTAATTTATTAATTACCTCACATTGTAACCCCGGAACCTTTCGATGTCCTATCTCGAGAGACATATTGTGAAGGTCAAAGTTCATTTAAATCCAAAAAGAATTCCTTTCTGAAACATCAAACCCATCACAAACACATTTAGAAATCTGATCACGGCAGTATATATATTGTAAATTCGTTATCAAAGTATGGTTTAACCTCGTCACCAAGGAAGGATGGTGTAACCTCGTCAACAAAGGATAGTGTAACCTCGTCACCTAGGAAGGATTATGTAACCTCGTCAACAAAGGATTGTGTAACCTCGTCACCAAGAAAGGATGGTGTAACCTCGTCAACAAAGGATTGTGTAACCTCGTCAACAAAGGATGGCGTAACCTCGTCACCAAGGAAGGATGGTGTAACCTCGTCACCAAGGAAGGATGGTGTAACCTCGTCACCAGGGAAGGGTGGTGTAACCTCGTCACCGAAGGATGGTGTAACCTCGTCACCAAAGGATGGTGTAACCTCGTCACCAAGGAAGGATGGTGTAACCTCGTCACCAAGGAAGGATGTTGTAACCTCGTCACCAAGGAAGGATGGTGTAACCTCGTCACCAAGGAAGGATGTTGTAACCTCGTCACCAAAGGATGGTGTAACATCTTCAACAAAGGATGGTGTAACCTCGTCACCAAAGGATGGTGTAACCTCGTCACCAAGGAAGGATGGTGTAACCTCTTCAACAAAGGATAGTGTAACCTCGTCACCAAGGAAGGATGGTGTAACCTCGTCACCAAGGAAGGATTATGTAACCTCGTCAACAAAGGATTGTGTAACCTCGTCACCAAGAAAGCATGGTGTAACCTCGTCAACAAAGGATTGTGTAGCCTCGTCAACAAAGGATGGTGTAACCTCGTCACCAAAGGATGGTGTAACCTCGTCACCAAGGAAGGATGGTGTAACCTCGTCACCAAGGAAGGATGGTGTAACCGCGTCACCAAGGAAGGATGGTGTAACCTCGTCACCAGGGAAGGGTGGTGTAACCTCGTCACCAAGGAAGGATGGTGTAACCTCGTCACCAAAGGATTGTGTAACCTCGTCAACAAAGGATGGTGTAACCTCGTCACCAAAGGATGGTGTAACCTCGTCACCAAGGAAGGATGGTGTAACCTCGTCACCAAGGAAGGATGGTGTAACCTCGTCACCAAGGAAGGATGGTGTAACCTCGTCACCATGGAAGGATGGTGTAACCTCGTCACCAAGGAAGGATGTTGTAACCTCGTCACCAAGGAAGGATGGTGTAACCTCGTCACCAAGGAAGGATGTTGTAACTTCGTCACCAAAGGATGGTGTAACATCGTCACCAAAGGATGATGTAACCTCGTCACCAAGGAAGGATGGTGTAACCTCGTCACCAAGGAAGGATGTTGTAACCTCGTCACCAAAGGATGGTGTAACCTCGTCACCAAAGGATGGTGTAACCTCGTCACCAAGGAAGGATAGTGTAACCTCGTCACCAAGGAAGGATGTTGTAACCTCGTCACCAAGGAAGGATGGTGTAACCTCGTCACCAAGGAAGGATATTGTAACCTCGTCACCAAAGGATGGTGTAACATCGTCACCAAAGGATGATGTAACCTCGTCACCCAGAAAGGATGGTGTAACCTCGTCACCAAGGAAGGATTATGTAACCTCGTCAACAAAGGGTTGTGTAACCTCGTCACCAAGGAAGGATTGTGTAACCTCGTCACCGAAGGATGGTGTAACCTCGTCACCGATGGATTATGTAACCTCGTCACCAAAGGATGATGTAACCTCGTCACCAAGGAAGGATTGTGTAACCACGTCACTGAAGGATGGTGTAATTTCGTCACCGAAGGATCGTGTAACCTCGTCACCGAAGGATGGTGTAATCTCGTCACCGATGGATTGTGTAACCTCGTCACCGAAGGATGGTGTAACCTCGTCACTGAAGGATGGTGTAACCTCGTCACCGATTGATTGTGTAACCTCGTCACCGATGGATTGTGTAACCTCGTCACGAAGAAAGGTTGGTGTAACCTCGTCACCAAGGAAGGATGGTGTAACCTCGTCACCAAAGGATGATGTAACCTCGTCACCGAAGGATGGTGTAACCTCCTCACCAAAGGATAATGTAACCTCGTCACCGAAGGATTGTGTAACCTCGTCACCAAAGGATAATGTAACCTCGTCACAAAGGAAGGATGGTGTAACCTCGTCACCAAGGAAGAATGGTGTAACCTCGTCACCGGAGGATTGTGTGACCTCGTCACCGATGGATTGTGTAACCTCGTCACCAAGAAAGGATTGTGTAACCTCGTCACCAAGAAAGCATGGTGTAACCTCGTCAACAAAGGATTGTGTAGCCTCGTCAACAAAGGATGGTGTAACCTCGTCACCAAAGGATGGTGTAACCTCGTCACCAAGGAAGGATGGTGTAACCTCGTCACCAAGGAAGGATGGTGTAACCGCGTCACCAAGGAAGGATGGTGTAACCTCGTCACCAGGGAAGGGTGGTGTAACCTCGTCACCAAGGAAGGATGGTGTAACCTCGTCACCAAAGGATTGTGTAACCTCGTCAACAAAGGATGGTGTAACCTCGTCACCAAAGGATGGTGTAACCTCGTCACCAAGGAAGGATGGTGTAACCTCGTCACCAAGGAAGGATGGTGTAACCTCGTCACCAAGGAAGGATGGTGTAACCTCGTCACCAAGGAAGGATGGTGTAACCTCGTCACCAAGGAAGGATGTTGTAACCTCGTCACCAAGGAAGGATGGTGTAACCTCGTCACCAAGGAAGGATGTTGTAACTTCGTCACCAAAGGATGGTGTAACATCGTCACCAAAGGATGATGTAACCTCGTCACCAAGGAAGGATGGTGTAACCTCGTCACCAAGGAAGGATGTTGTAACCTCGTCACCAAAGGATGGTGTAACCTCGTCACCAAAGGATGGTGTAACCTCGTCACCAAGGAAGGATAGTGTAACCTCGTCACCAAGGAAGGGTGTTGTAACCTCGTCACCAAGGAAGGATGGTGTAACCTCGTCACCAAGGAAGGATATTGTAACCTCGTCACCAAAGGATGGTGTAACATCGTCACCAAAGGATGATGTAACCTCGTCACCCAGAAAGGATGGTGTAACCTCGTCACCAAGGAAGGATTATGTAACCTCGTCAACAAAGGGTTGTGTAACCTCGTCACCAAGGAAGGATTGTGTAACCTCGTCACCGAAGGATGGTGTAACCTCGTCACCGATGGATTATGTAACCTCGTCACCAAAGGATGATGTAACCTCGTCACCAAGGAAGGATTGTGTAACCACGTCACTGAAGGATGGTGTAATTTCGTCACCGAAGGATCGTGTAACCTCGTCACCGAAGGATGGTGTAATCTCGTCTCCGATGGATTGTGTAACCTCGTCACCGAAGGATTGTGTAACCTCGTCACCGATGAAGGATGGTGTAACCTCGTCACCGATGGATTGTGTAACCTCGTCACCGATGGATTGTGTAACCTCGTCACGAAGGAAGGTTGGTGTAACCTCGTCACCAAGGAAGGATGGTGTAACCTCGTCACCAAAGGATGATGTAACCTCGTCACCGAAGGATGGTGTAACCTCCTCACCAAAGGATAATGTAACCTCGTCACCGAAGGATTGTGTAACCTCGTCACCAAAGGATAATGTAACCTCGTCACAAAGGAAGGATGGTGTAACCTCGTCACCAAGGAAGAATGGTGTAACCTCGTCACCGGAGGATTGTGTGACCTCGTCACCGATGGATTGTGTAACCTCGTCACCAAGAAAGGATGGTGTAACCTCGTCACCAAGGAAGGGTGGTGTAACCTCGTCACCGAAGGATTGTGTAACCTCGTCACCGATGGATTGTGTAACCTCGCCACCAAGAAAGGATGGTGTAACCTCGTCACCAAAGGATGGTGTAACCTCGTCACCGAAGGATTGTGTAACCTCGTCACCGAAGGATGGTGTAACCTCGTCACCAAAGGATGGTGTAACCTCGTCACCAAAGGATGGTGTAACCTCGTCACCAAAGGATGGTGTAACCTCGTAACCGAAGGATTGTGTAACCTCGTCACCGAAGGATTGTGTAACCTCGTCACCATGGAAGGATGGTGTAACCTCGTCACCGAAGGATGGTGCTTGTCGTTTGTTTGTTTGCTGGGTTTGTCGCCCTGTAAAAAGTCAGGGTCATTTTGAGGCGTGATATCCTTGTAGTAGTTGGTGACTGCCTCACTGCCTCACTGAACAACATACTGAACAACATACGGGAGGCCAATCGCATTTAATCTAGGGGAATTAGCGTGAAGTGACATGCCCAAGGACACAACCATGACGGCACAGACCGGCCCGTTTCTCAGCTTCCCGCGAATCACAAACCGTAGAACCACGCACATTGGTACTTTACCTTAGATTAAGCAGCCGACGCTCTAACCGACTGAGCTACAAGGCTCCCTCATTAGCAAAGTATGAGATAACTTTTCACCAAAGTATGAGATAACTTTTCACCAAAGTATGATGTAACTTTTCCACCAAAGTAAGATTTAACTTATTCACCAAAGTATGATGTAACTTCTTCACCAAAGTATGATGTAACTTCTTCACCAAAGTATGCAGAATCTCGGTAAACGTTCTGACCTGTATTAACTTGAATTACCTTTTACTGCCAATTAAATCTTCATGCAAATGAACTGGGTCGGTTACCTCACTGACTTGCTCCTTAATAGATTTCAAAGTCACAATAAATATCACAGCAAAAGCTGCTTATTCAATCATGCAAACCTTTCCCACAAGATGTGCCTGGCGGTAATCTTTGTTAATTTAAATCGCAATGGCCTTGACAGCAAAATCTGCAAAATTAAATTTCCATTTGATATAATCAAACTAGAATGATTGAAATTGTTGTAAAATTGTTGTTACAGTTTTGTTATTTTACCCTTATTGCCCTTGTCTGCAGTCTTATAATCTGCCAATATGATCAATTCGTGTATTCGTACAACAGAAGAGTTGTATGTAAATTAAAACACAAAGAAGATCGGGTACCAGACCAGATCTTGTGTAAACACTATTACCGTGGAACTGATACAATTGAATTCGATACGGTTAGAGAGATGTGACCGAAAGATGACTTCGATAAGAGGATCCGAAACGTCAATATCGTCAATATCTGATATATCCTAATTAACGGATAGCCAGCCGAATCTATCGATGACAGACAGAACCCGCAGGGCAAAATGTCATGTGAAATGACCCAGGAATACAGCGTACTCTTATCGTTGGTCAGTTACATATCTACGGTCCTGTCTGATGGGTGTCGTTTACAATTCGGACATACGTTGATTGTTAATATAATCGCTACGAATAATAACGAAGATTAGCGGAATTATCCGGAAATGCCCGAAGGCAATTATTTTAGTCGAGAGATTAGTATTTCATTGTGTTGTAATATGAACAGGTGGGTATCGGTATATATATATATGTATATTATAGGTAGTGTGTCTGTTTGATATAGGAATGTGTCATTGTATACAAACTGTATGTAATGTCTCAAAACATTTTAAAAAGCTTCAGGTTCAAGGCTAGACTGGCCCCCTGTCTCTTGAATATTAAAATTATAACTAAAATTGAGCTTTATGATTTTGATCCCTAGGATATGTCTGATTCTAGATTCAAACTAGGGGCAGATACTCTGGTATTAAAATTTAGCTTGGCAATTCTTAAAAAAAAACCAACTTAGGGTCTGGTGGCCAGTCTAGTTCAAGGCTAAAATAACAAAATATTCTGCAAGCCTTGGTTTGTATTAATAAAGGGTACCATATTATGTATACTGTATAGTATATAATCATGGCACGCTAAAGCACTTTGATATCGATCAATTAAATGGCCCTTCGATTAACATACGTACAATGATGTTATATATTGGATATATTGAGACTGATGATCTGTGATTAAAATAACCAATAATTATTAATTAAAGTAATTAACATTTCAAAATATATTCTGTATCTTTGACATCAACAGTTACACTAACCATAAGTTGTTTCATTCTGTTGAAAAGTAAGTTTCCTCTCATGAACACCTGTTTAGGAAAGTTTTGTGTGTCGAGTGGGTTTTCCGAGTCGGTCTGCCTCCTCTTGGCCGTTCTTTATGACGTCTATATTTTATTGGACGTCTATAGACTTATCATCGATAAGAGAAAACCTATACATTATATATACACACACAAGTATAGAGTATAGGCTTCCTACACGCTCCAGTGCTGAACCATGCGGTCTGGTCAACTGATAAAGATGCCGAAACAAAAAGATTTAACAAAATGCGTTTAAACAACCGGTAGAAATATCGCCCGACTAAGGCGTGGTTCTGACATAGGGACCCATCAGGTTGAGGAAAGGGCGAGGCAAACGGCCACGTGCTTATCAGTAGCCCGACCCACGGGATACTTAGTAATGCATATGAAGTGTTTGTTAAAAAGTGGGTTGCTGAAAGCGTGTGTTTGTTGGATACAGATATACGACATCGGTGATACAATAAGGCTAATTGGGTTGAATTTGTGTGGAATACTAAACAATAAGTCGAAGTTCTATTAATATTGGAGTGGACTTCCGAATATTTGAGAAGGAAATTATTAGGACACTATAAGATTTGGATAGAGTGAAAAGGTGTTGCGGGGCAGTGGAAACAGGGGAGATGGATTATGGACGAGTGGAGGTGGATTAAGAAAGAGTGGATGTAGATTTAGAAATAGGTACTTGGCAGGACATTGCGTGGCTATTTTTGTAATAAATTGGGACGCACTTGACAGGATATTTCGTCCCATTTTGTTACAACAACTATTTTTGTAAAAAATTCGGACGTCCTTCACACGATCTTGCATGATAATTTGTTACAAACATACACGTACATGTAGTTGTAATAATTGACACTTTGTAACTAATTGACAAGCAATACCCTGTCAATGTAACACATTGACAAGCAATATCCTGTCAATGTAACAAATTGACAAGCAATATCCTGTCAATGTAACAAATTGACAAGCAATATCCTGTCAAGTTAGTCCCAATGTGTTACAACAATAATTGTAACAATTAGTAGTATCAAATTGGCACGACGTAGCCGCCATACCATGCATTACGCCTCCATTTCTCTGACACATCTCTTATCGTCAACGTTACTAGCATTGGAAAGTAATTTTTATTCTTCGAAAGATAAATGTAAGAAGTAAGTGTCTCATGGACAGGGATATAGTATTTGACGGTATTTAAGGCTGCGACCAGAAACGGTACGTGTAAGAGCACGATGAAGGGGGATAAGCTCGGTGGGAATTGGAAGAAGCTGGGGGTAAAAAAAGATGATTGGTCGACAGACATGCAATAAAGACAGACTATCCGTTGACCTGTAAACAGCGTAACTGGTGGATGACACTTCGAGTTGGTCTGCAGTGGCGGACGAATAACCGCTCAATCTGTATTAACGTGTTACCTCGCTATTCTTCTACTAAGGCCTGTAAGACTTGAACCAACAGCTGTAAACAGAATGGGATTATGTGTTTCTATACATGTCACCAAACACATTAATATCATACTCCAAGTTGTACATTAGAAAAACTATCTTATTTATGAAATGCCAAAAAATGACATCATTTATTGATAAAAGTATCCATTAATTTGAAATGAATTAAAATGTGCTAAAGAAATCAAATGCCAAACGGTATTTTGTTTGTTTGACTTTTCTAGGGCACGACGTAGGCCTTAAATCGTATCGGGACTAAATTTCCAGGTAAAGCATGCCAATACACAACAGATATATACATGCACAATGCTGCAAAGTATCACAGCTCTAAATGAAAACCTCCAATCTGTCCGACTTATCGCTGTTTGAGTATCGAATGGGAATATTTTTAAAGCACAACGCACACTATATATTTCTATTTATTTACCTGTTTTTTGTTTTGTTTTTGTTGTTGTTGTTTTTAATATGAAACGTGTATATCATAATTTGATACGAGCCTACTTTTCCCAAAAAGACCCCTACACTGAATGTCAACCTCACTGACCAGCTCGTCAGGCTTCAAACGTTGTTTAACAGTTCAATGAAAAGAAATTGCATACCGTATCGTGTTTAAATCAATGGTTTATGATATAGTGTTACACGTTATTTGTGCGTATTGATTGACACCAGTAGGTCTTACAGAAAACAAAAAACCCATTGCTTTGTAGGTAGGACTAACGAATTGTTTCTGCTTCGTAGGTAGAATAACAAATTGTTTCTGCTGTCTTATTGTATAATTCGTAAGAGGCGACTTAATTCAAAATGTTATCAAATGTTTCTTACATACATTCTTAATACCTTTGTGATTTCTAATGTCTCCCTTTACACTACTTCACTTTCCGCATTTGGTTTAAGGGTTCATCACTCTAATAAGGCGTTCCTAGTGATGACGACAATACAGTCCTGCATTGGTGGTGACGATACAGTCGTCCATTGGTGGTGACGATACAGTCGTCCATTGGTGGTGACGATACAGTCGTCCATTGGTGGTGACGATACAGTCGTCCATTGGTGGTGACGATACAGTCGTCCATTGGTGATCACGATACAGTCGTCCATTGGTGGTGACGATACAGTCGTCCATTGGTGGTCACGATACAGTCGTCCATTGGTGGTGACGAAACAGTCGTCCATTGGTGGTGACGATACCGTCGTCCATTGGTGATCACGATACAGTCGTCCATTGGTGGTGACGATACAGTCGTCCATTGGTGATCACGATACAGTCGTCCATTGGTGGTGACGATACAGTCGTCCATTGGTGGTGACGATACAGTCGTCCATTGGTGGTCACGATACAGTCGTCCATTGGTGATCACGATACAGTCGTCGATACAGTCGTCCATTGGTTATGGTGATTCATTCGTCCATTGGTGGTGACGATACAGTCGTCCATTGGTGGTGACGATACAGTCGTCCATTGGTGGTCACGATACAGTCGTCCATTGGTTATGACGATACAGTCGTCCATTGGTGGTGACGATGCAGTCGCCCATTGGTGGTCACGATACAGTCGTCCATTGGTGGTCACGATACAGTCGTCCATTGGTGATCACGATACAGTCGTCCATTGGTGGTGACGATACAGTCGTCCATTGGTGGTGACGATACAGTCGTCCATTGGTGGTGACGATACAGTCGTCCATTGGTGGTGACGATACAGTCGTCCATTGGTGGTCACGATACAGTCGTCCATTGGTGGTGACGATACAGTCGTCCATTGGTGGTGACGATACAGTCGTCCATTGGTTATGACGATACAGTCGTCCATTGGTGGTGACGATGCAGTCGCCCATTGGTGGTCACGATACAGTCGTCCATTGGTGGTCACGATACAGTCGTCCATTGGTGGCCACGATACAGTCGTCCATTGGTGGTGACGATACAGTCGTCCATTGGTGGTGACGATACAGGCGATACAGTCGTCCATTGGTGGTGACGATACAGTCGTCCATTGGTGGTGACGATACAGTCGTCCATTGGTGGTCACGATACAGTCGTCCATTGGTTATGACGATACAGTCGTCCATTGGTGGTGACGATGCAGTCGCCCATTGGTGGTCACGATACAGTCGTCCATTGGTTATGACGATACAGTCGTCCATTGGTGGTGACGATGCAGTCGTCCATTGGTTATGGTGATTCATTCGTCCATTGGTGGTGACGATGCAGTCGCCCATTGGTGGTCACGATACAGTCGTCCATTGGTGGTCACGATACAGTCGTCCATTGGTGGTCACGATATAGTCGTCCATTGGTTATGGTGATTCATTCGTCCATTGGTGGTGACGATTCATTCGTCCATTGGTTGTCACGATACAGTCGTCCGTTGGTTGTCACGATACAGTCGTCCGTTGGTTGTCACGATACAGTCGCCCATTGGTGGTGATGATGCCATCGTAAGTGTACATTGGTGGTGACGATCCAATCGTCCATTGGTGGTGATGATCCAATCGTCCATTGGTGGCGATGTCATAGAGCCATGATTGTTTACGTTAGTTACAAGTAGTTCCGGTGAGTGAATATATTCATGCGCGGCATGAATTGATGTCACGTTTTGGGTGTCAGTTATGCTCACATAGACTGCAAATCTTTTCTCTTAGTTTATATCGTGGCTTTGCCAACAAAATGTAAATATATAATTTTCAATAGCACATCTTCCCTAGTTACGTCTAATAAAAGATAATTGGCTGCCTGTGTATACTAATATAGGCTCTACAATCAGTCGACAATCAAACACAATATCACCACAATAATGACCTTTCAACGATATCTGATTATAACGATGACTGGTATTTTAAAATTAATTGCATATATCTTCTTCATGACAAGTTTTTAGTTCTAGTTTTCCAGTTGACGTTTGAAATCATGTGCTGAAGGTATTCTCGTTTAAGACGAAGATAATTATGAAATCAAAGTTCGAAAGTTTGTGTGCGAGTGTGTGTTTTTGATTGAATTAGAACTTAAACCTAAAAAGATTTAACGAGATATGTTTAGGGGTCAGTGGGTTTTTTCCCTTCTTTACTCTCCAGACTTTGATATGGCCCGTTTTGTTCTTGAAAATCTATGTGACCAGGTTTCCATGAGTGTTCGTCCACTTTGAGGTGTGGGAATCTAGAATACGTACCAATCCCAACCTACAGTCGGGTTACGAGTACATCCTAAATATAGCAATCTCTGTTAAAGTATATCTGATACAGGATATATCTCTGGGATTAACTTAGTAGCATGGATAACATAAATCTTCCATTCTCTCATAATCTATTCTATTTTCGCCTCACTCCTCCGTAAAAGGATGATACCAGACAGCTTCCTTAAAAGGTTTGTTTACGAGTCAAAATATATCCACACTCTTATATATACAAAACAAACAAATAATATGGTAATATAAGGTATAAATGATGATTAAGAACCAGCGCCAACCATCCTTTGGTATTATGTTTTCTTAGCGGATGGATATCCATGTCCACCTACGCACTCCTACATTGGACAATCCTGCGCGAATCTTGAGATGTTACTTATCCGATGTAAGGGGAATAAGTCCGTCAGTCGAACCGATATGCTATGTGTCTCGGTGTCATTGATTTTTTCCTTGCGCTAGCTCCATTCATACTGCCGAGTACCATAGCGTATCGTGTGTAGTAACTACGGAGGTAGTGACGAGGATAACGCACTTGATATATTCATAAATATAAATTGCATATGTATATTTAAATACAAACGTACATTTTTAACATTTCGCATAATTTACATTTTAAAGTATTTGGAATATATAAATTTTTAGGATATAAATTACGTCAGGTATTTTACAGGTAAATGTCATTTAAATCAACTGGAAATGTAGTTTGTAATATATATATAGTTTGTAATGTATATATATAGTTTGTAATGTATAGTTTATAATGTATATATAGTTTGTAATGTATAGTTTGTCATATTATATATATAGTTTGTAATGTATATATAGTTTGTAATGTAAGTATATTGTGCATATTACATTCTATGTTGGGATGTATTTCTGTTATATACGTTTATCGCCAATAACGCTAATCGTGTGCTCACACTATTTTTTAATCGGGATCAATATTGTAGGTCCCAAATTGTGACATTTTGATCCCCCCGTCTCCCATGTCACTCCACAAGTCGCCCTGCCTTCTCCAATCCTTTGAAGTGCCCGAGTGTGCCTATTCTGTCAGGTAACCGTGCCCCGACTCTTCACCGCCATATGGCATTTCACTGCCTCGCTTTTACATTTTATAATCAGCTTTTATTGACTTTTTACAAACTTTATGCGACACAGAGTTTTTGAACGCTGATTAATATCGTTTATTAATGTTTATACTTGGCCCTTTACCTGTGTAAATCAATAGAAAACTCGGTCCCGTCCCTGGGATGTCTTCCTCTATCGCTAGTATTTAACCCTCTTCTTAATCGTGAAAGGGGTTTCTAGACGAACTTAAAGTCCTGATAGGTTTACGAACGAGTGTTCAGTATACCTTGTAAGTCCACTTCGTGTCCCCAGGTGAGAGAACCTTTAAAGGGGCTTGTCTGTCTCCCTTCACTGACCCCTGTCTGTGTATTCATGTGCCTATTGTTTTCTATCAGCCAATCACAGGGCTGGTCACACTCGGCGTTCGGTCGCTGTCATAATGTGTATTTTGGCTAGTGAGTGTGTGTGTATAGCTATATAGCTATCAGTTGAAAACATGCCCGTCGAACCGGAGGACGGTATAATAGCAAGGCCCGTGTTTTAATCGTACAGGTGTGTGTTTTTTTCACGGAAGTACCGTAGTGATACCAGTTTCCTATTTTTTTGGAATAATATCATACATTTCAAACCACGTACACTAAACACGGATGGAATAAGAAGCCGTTTTAATACAGCGGTTTTCAACGAAAAAAAGTTTGGAATGTTTTCGAATGATGAAAAATCAACTACCACAGTACGATATGCATAGTAAGCATGTCAAGTCTCTCACGTGGTCTGTGTCTTTGCACCTGTCGAGAGGTACTCGATGTGACAGTATACGGATGGTTTGAACCCCGTCACAATTCCGGCAGATATTAGTCAAAACATAGAAGTATTGAAATACAAAATGTTGTACAGTGTCCTGAAGAGAAATAGTACGATATATAGGGATATACACCCGTTGTTATTATGTCCATAATACAATATTTTGGGATGTAGCTGACACGGTGATGATCCTTTAGTCAGAGAACGGAGTGTTAAACCGTCAAGTGGATTTAAAGCCGGGAATCGATCTTAGTACGTAACGCATCTATATATAAATTTTGATTCTAATCCCGGTTTTTATTTAAAATTGATGCCTCCATTTACCGGGTGTGTGTTCGTGGGGAGTAGTGATGTTGTGGGCGCTGTAAGTGAATACGTGTTCCATACCTAGAGGAAGTATATCCTTTAATAACCTAGGATTTCCTTGGTCTGGATTTATATTTTTTTCCCAATATTTTACCCAATAAATTGGGGATCTCATGATAGCCCGAACGCCAGACCTCCGACGGCCAGATGAAACGCTAGTGTATCTAACATGGCCACTAGCAAGAGGACTCGGAAACTTAGCCCATTATGAGGAGAAGATTCTCGCCCATTAAACTTATATGCAGGTAAGGCACCATTACAGGAAACCATTGTTTTCCTGTTATTTGATCTGTATGTTTTTATGCATTGCATTATCCAGGTAGGTGAGATAAGTGTATTCCCGAAGTACCACACTGGAAAGCTATTCGGCGACATGTCCAGCATGGAATTGATAATTTGATACTTTCAATATCAATTAAACATTCTTGCTACAAGATTATTAATTTAATAAGTTTATGCTTCATAAATAATATGCAGTGTTTCTCTGGTTTCTCTGTAGTTGCAAATATAATTGCGTGTATAATTAATAACGAAGCGACGATATTTTACTACGGGATGTCGCCGTAGTCTGGTTTATAGCTGTAAATATGTTTATATATGTATATTTGATATGTGTATTTTACTATAGATAAATTAATGGATGTATAATCTTACAGAGCCCTGTTTTGATGTACTTAGTATATCAGACCGATCTTACACTATACTCTAGTTTATAGGCTCACCACTTGTCCCGGCAAATTTAATTAAGCAATATTATGATGAAATCATTCCTTCGACAAATTACTAATTAGAAGTTGATTAAGATTTAATGTTTTGAAATTAATTCCACGCGTATTACCTTTAAAGTAATACACCATAACTAAAATCTAGTTAAGATTGAACATTCAGATCCAGACACTCAAAACACTACGTCTTTATTTAGTGGGTTTTAAATATATTCACTACACACACTATATATACCGCGCTATAACTCATCCGGATACTTGTGCTCGCTTATCCTGGCATTGTCGTCATAGAAAACTGAAAATGCACCATACCTTGTAAATTTGAAATATGTAGTTAAATTTAGTATTAATGGTTGTACGGATGCAGTATGTAAGCACATGATCCAGCTAACAACGCCGGTCGGGCTTTCTAGGTGTGTGTACTGCTTGACAAACCGACTGTAACTTTATGTGAAACCTTCAGTCATCAAAAAATTTAATCATAAAACACAGATTTATGAATCTTTGAACTTTTTAATAAAAGTTTAATTTCCTTCCGATATCTTCTGACTCGAGTCTGATGTACGTGGATAATGTATAGCCGGTTTGTTGCAATCTTAACAATGATGTATAGTATTCATAAAAAAAACCCCAAACCTTCTCCTTGCTAGGATGTACAGGTAGGCTGTTCTGTATAAGGTATCTCACCCTCACGCTGCAGCAGGCCTTTTACTGCCCTAGTCTAGCTACAGATAGACACACGTGGATTTACAACACAGCGTTGACTTATCTCAAACACTTGTGCACGGTAAACGTTTCTTCAACTAACATTCACCGTACATTGCACGAGTGTCCTGCCCCAGAACTCAAGCACAAGATAGGGCTTTTGAACTCGCTGAAGTCCCCAGGTGTTTTGCCTAATTTCTTTAAATTTAACGTCTACACCCCAAACAAAATTCATCCCAGTACAAGATAAAGTGACATGTGCCATTTAAAAAAGCAAAAGAGATCTGTTTTATACTAGACTTTAGACTGTAATGTGCTAAGATTTATATAGATGTTTATAATCCCGTGTACTTCGATCCTGTTGCGAAATATGGTCATAAATCTTTATATTACTAAATTCGAAATTAAACAAATATTGACACGGATTTCTATTTTTATACCGGGATAGGTAAGAATGGTTAGTTTTATCTTTGTCATTTATTGAAAAAGTACAAACAATATTTTTTGATTAAAAAAACAACAACAACAACAACAACAAAACAAAATGTAGGTGAATGAATTCGCACTCCATCCAATATTTTTTTACAATTTGTGAAAATCTGATAAAACGAGAATATATCTGTATTGTATCACCTCAACACTTACTGTCTGAAAATCGAAATAAACATAATTTGAAATTACATCAACAGCAGGACCAATAAATATGTATAAATTTTGAATGTGGTATGGGGGCGTTTAACGTGTTCGAGCGACTGACAACTGTATACATAGCTCGTGCGTTTATCTAATCTTTCTAACATCGGATCAGACAGATGAACAGCAGCCCTACTAACGGATCAAAGTGTACAGATGCAATGGTATGACTTACACAAACATGTCCTTGGTCTCCTGATTTGCCCCCACCATACCTAGGAGTTAAAAATCTTCGTCACAAAGTAAACAATATGTTTATATATATTGCTATCAACCCCCTGCTTCTGTAACCCGGAAGATAACCCTGTCAAAATTAAAAATATATACATTCATGTTATCTTATATACAGGTAATACATAAGAAAATGCCTGGAAAACAGCATGGGACTACAAGGATGTTTATCAACCGCTATAAATACCAATTAGTTGACCTTCTTTAATGTTACTAGGTAGTGGTATTGTATAATCCATACCAACAATTCGAAATCAAATACGTGACGTATAGTGATGCGTGTCCCTCATATACAGGGGTATCTACAATGGTTCTCACACCCGTGTATTGACGTAATACCTGCTTTTCAAACCTATGTCCAAAAATAGAATGTAATTCTATAGGAATACACCCCTTGATGCTGTTATATATGTATACATATATATTGCTATCTACATACCATCGTTATGTAAGGCTAATGTTGACTGGTGCAAGTGTCGAATTCAATATATATCATAACCTCACCCAGTTTAAGCACCGAAACAGGTGACGGCTTTCAACCGATCATATCAATTTTATATTTACTATGACAACTTTACTACATATCAATGTTTAAATACACATAACGTCCATGAAATGTGCGAGTTTTAAATTCTGCTTCCCACGTATCTTTATAATGCAGACAGAAGTAGACAGATTTATTATAAAGCCCGTGCGGGGTCGATATGTTCTGATAATTATATATCGGTATGTAATGAATCGACATCAAACGTGGAGAGCCAGGTAGAAACATTCTACAAGAGTGCAGTTCCTAGTAACGGTATTTTACACATGTGTAGTTCCAGTTAACGGTATTTTACACATGTGTAGTTCCAGTTAACGGTATTTTACACATGTGTAGTTCCAGTTAACGGTATTTTACACGTGTGTAGTTCCGGTTAACGGTATTTTACACGTGTGTAGTTCCGGTTAACGGTATTTTACACGTGTGTAGTTCCGGTTAACGGTATTTTACACGTGTATAGTTCCAGTTAACGATATTTTACACGTGTAGTTCCAGTTAACGATATTTTACACGTGTTTAGTTCCAGTTAACGGTATTTTACACGTGTGTAGTTCCAGTTAACGGTATTTTACACGTGTTAAATGTCAGTTTACAGACGTATTTTATACGTGTGTTGTACCAGTTTCAAATAGTGTCTTACACGTGCAATACTGGTTAGATTACTCAACTTTGTATTAAAATATTGTGCACGTGTGTAGCATCCACAACACAATATACACGAGTCGACCATGTGTCATGTTATTTTTAAGACACTAATCAGTCCCTCTATGTCGTAGTAATGTTTACACGTGTGTAGTACCTGCTACATATGTACGAGTCGATCAGTCCCTATATGTCGTAGTAATGTTTACACGTGTGTAGTACCTGTTACATATGTACGAGTCGATCCGTCCCTATATGTCATAGTAATGTTCACACGTGTGTAGTACCTGCTACATATGTACGAGTCGATCAGTCCCTATATGTCGTAGTAATGTTTACACGTGTGTAGTACCTGTTACATATGTACGAGTCGACCAGTCCCTATATGTCGTAGTAATGTTTACACGTGTGTAGTACAGATAACACACCTACACGTCCTCATGTCTAGGTCTATGTTTGCCTTGCTGTGACCTTGCAGTAATTTATACCCATTAAGTCTCCTCCATTCTCCCTAACACGGATTGCATAAGTGTGTATACCCGTCAAGGCGAAGGCACACCTCAGTATCATCCTTTAACAGATCCCATTCCCAGTATTTAACCTTGACTTTGGCATGTCTTGTAAGGTTGCCACATTTAAACTGAGAATATTTATTTAATTTATCTGTTATTTGACAGTTCTGCAAGTGTTAAAAACATGTTTACGTTCTTACGACATCTTTTAAGGTCAGTGAAAAACCTCTAAGGGTCCCATAAGAGAAGATGAGGTTTTCTAAGTGGTATCTTAGAGATGTAATTTCCTATAGTTGGGAACTTGATTGCTGGCATTGGTATATACATGTATTTAATACGTTATTCAGGTGTTTGATAGCCGCGATATTGACTGTATCTTCGATTGATAATGAGACGAAATCTATAATGCACGGATATTTCTCGGAGATTTACTTGTTGATGGTAGACACAAGGATAGACGTGAATTTACTCTATCAATGAGAGTGGTCGGACGCGCCAAAGCTGTGCTCTGTTTACCAAATACATGCATACAAATGGCGACTGTCGTTTCATTTTTCATTTTATTTTAATTTTCAATTGCAAATCATTGGAGCTTAAAACTAGCTGGTAAACCTCTATTCATATAAGATATATAGTGCAGTTTAAATACAGACACGACTTAGAGCGAACAGTACAATAAGTCACCAAACATTCCAGTGGATTGTTGATGTTTTCCGGCAAACTCTTGCTAAAATAGTCACATAGATATCCATATCTTTAGTTGTATCTTGAAATGTCAACTGAAATGCCTGGTTTTCTCGTTCTGGCTAAACCTACATTGTACATGTATCGTACCGGTATATTGGATTGCCGTTCCTGTGCAAAAAGCGGAATAATTTAAATACTTCAGTTCCGATTATTTCTTTTCATCGACATATTTTTTGTTTAATGAGTCCAGTACGTTTTGTATGCGGTGGGTCAGTCCGTGTGTGTTATTCGTTTGAAAAGGTGTTTTTTGAGTCGTATGACACCTGGAATTAACACAGGTGATTTGGGGTGTCTAACAAAGCTTGATTAAAGGTGTGCGAGGTCCATGCTTGATTTTTATTTTGGCTAAACCTATCTGTCAGTCAAAACCTAAACTAGTATTACTTTGTATTGGTCGTGGTGGTTCTAACTATACCGCTTGTCTTATCGTGATAGCCGTGCTTTTCTTACACATTGGATTCATACCTGTAGATAGTACTTGAGAAGTCTAGCGGTGGAGTATGTTTGTGGCTCACCTGTTTAAAGGGCTCCCCATGCCATTCTAGACTTCAACATAGGAGATTTTGTGTTAACTCCCCACTGTTGCTGTATAAAAAACACAGAAAGCTGTAGATGGTGTTCACGATAATAATTGTCCGATTATGTCCGCCTCTACCTTGACTGACCAAGGCGGTAAAGGGCCTCGGTGGCTCTATTCACTAATTTAGGTAGAATATAAGAACATCTACCATAGAAATATAGCATTGTATCTTGTAAAACCTGCCCCAGGGGAACTATTCTTTACGTACACATGTTCTACTTAAGATACATTTCCTGATAATGCCTGACATTCTCTGCATTTGTACCGGTGTGTCGTTAGGATGTCTCAGCAGTGCATTCACAAAGACGTCTCCACACAGGTGTTAAGTAAAGGGAACCGGGTAGTATTAGTAAGGTGTAAACACTAACGACCCCTCGTCACTGTGCTAACAACTCAGGTGTAAAAAATCTCAGATGATGACCGCTATGTCTATAGTCAACATTGCTTCCGTCTTCTGTTGTCCGTTGCATAACCAGGGTGACACTATCATTCTATAGACATGGGTCTAAACACCTAATCTGCCCCCGTAATCACTTGACTAATTGACCTCTCGCCTCTGTAATGGACTAGCTCCAAGGCATTCCACAAAGCGGTCATCTGTCAGCCTGGACATTAGTCTGGCGTAGGGGACGTTTGTTTCATGACACTACGTAACACGACAAGACCCATGATTTTATCATTATGGTTATTAGTTCCACATACTTTGCTATACATTCACATCCTTCGCTGGGAAAATGGTGTAGAAATCAGGTTGTTAAATCAGTCACATAATAACTTGATCACCATCGAGACAACGTTATCCCCGTGCTCGATATAAAATTAAATAAATTAAAATCATGATAATTTTGGCTTAATGAAATACTGTTTAGACTGCTTATAGATTACAGCTGGCCGCAAGTCAATGGTACTTAAATATAGTTCCTTAAACCTAAGCTCAACACTCAATGTTGAAACAACCCCATATACATGTACCCAATCCGTCACCAATGCATAGCCAGTTCATCGTCAATACCTATACCCACCATCACCGATTCAAGCGACAGACCTTGGTATACACCCCAACCAAATACAATTCTTCCCGATGGCTTAATGCAAAGTCATTATGCTGTTAACGTATAGTTTCCTTTTTGTATCGACCTTTTAATAACACCCTACCATTCCATGTCTTAATACAAATAAAACTTTCCTTTTCGTATCAAAAGATTTCCTCAAGATCAAGGTTAATTCACCTTTTCTACGAGGAAAAGGCGATAAGATAAAATTACGAATTCAGTTAAAAAAGATGTTTGTCTTTAAACATATTATGTCATTTGTTATACTTATGATTTAAGAAACTAAGAACACTCCATTTACAATTCCTTGGGAACTAGATGGACAATACAATTGGCAAATTGAATCCAATATCGAAAGGACCATTCTGATCACTATGTACGACTCAAATATCTGTTTGACAGGAGGTATGCCTATGTCTGAGAATAGACCATCTATATTTTGAAAGGACAAGTAGGGGTATGTGTACTTTGATGGCTCTCTAGATGTCGTGTCTATTGACGCGAATGGTAAAGTGGGACACCATATTGGAAGTACGTTGGGTAAACTACCTGATGTGGGTGCACTGCTGTGATGCTTACTAACTGGTTAGATGGGATGTTTATATCATTATATATTTCTGTCAGAGGGTGTGCAACTCATTATAATGATGCTTAAAAACGAAAATCTAGCTTTTGAAAAAAATCATTTAAGATATTGAAAAAAATGAAAGGTTTGATTCAAATAAAAAATCATGACACATTATAGGGAGATATACATATGATTTATTAAATATCCAAAATCCGACAAAGATATGTCCTAACACCTCCATGGCGAAGATGTCTTTGTCATGTAAAATAGCTTGGGTCTGCAATTCATCTGGACTTGTGGTCCAATGCCTAGTTAACAATGCTATCGTATTTTGGTCATACCATTGTTGATATAATAAACGATACAACAACACGAATGCAAATTACGATCAACATTATCATTACATGGGGAACACGATGCTATAACTAATAAACTATAGCTATTAAGAAACACTGTTCTTTTTCATTTAGATTTAACTGACTTAATATTTATAAAGCTGACAGTGGTATTAACTAGCTAGATTTGTATAAGGCTACGATGTGAAGCTAAAGGATAAAAACCATATCACAGAACGAAAGCCAGATAAAATTTGCTACTCTGCCCCAATAAGGTATGGCGATGCAGAACAATGAATCACCATGAGGCTAGAGACTGCCATCCTTCCCGTGTCCTATCCCCGGTCGGCTCTCGAGCTTTACACTGACAGAGGTATGTTACATAATGTCCATAAAATTAACGGAATTCTATAGTACATCTATATAGACAGGAAGTACGCTTCGCTTGTACGGGACCGGTTCTCATGGACGAATATCATCAAATTCTTATATATGCGACGTCGCTACCTATATTTTCATAAGCTTATCCCTCTACGTAGTGACGTAATCGATTGTCGACTACCTGCTATAGCGTACTTTTATTGAAAATCCAACTAGATAAAGTGTCTAAAAATGACAAATAATAATGCAGCCAGGACCGAAAAACGACGCATTCGAAGCATTTAACTTGTAATGGGCGGCGATGTGAAAAATGAATGTGTGAATTTTATTGAATTACGTTTTGTAGTATCTCCTTATACTAGTCCATTTATGATTTAGCCAGCTACCTGTATGTGCTTTAACACCGTCGGTAGAATTAATGGTATTGTCGGATGATATATAAAGACGTTACAGAACTTGGTATCTCCCTTGGCCAACATACCCCTTGCATTAGAATATTCACATGCCAAAGACGGATTTTGGTGTGAGAGGCTAGTTAATGCCCCTATACACGACGGAAATAACTTGCTAACACGTGCCGTTTCAGTACGTGGGACTTGGAAAGGCACATGTCTGGGTCCCCCCGGTACATTTCGTGCTCGTTGTGACCACGTGTGGGGACAGGGTTCGAGTCGGGATTAATACAAGATACGGGTATCATGACAAAGAACGCTTCTTTTGTGTAATATATCTAAGCTAGGTGATCGCGATTCGATCGTTGACGTTCCGTAATGCTAGAAGTGTCCTGTCCCGTTAGTTTGTGTGGCACTTCAAGCTTGTTTGCATACCATTTCGTACCTGTGGCTTGGGAGTCGTGGCCCAGTCAAGGACACGCAGACTTATAGACTATAGGGACCACAGCGGGGATGGCATCAGAGTACCCGTCTCTTAATCCGCAAGAATGTCCGTCTTGATATATCCTTCTCGAACAACCTTGAACCTTCAGATACATGTAGAACCACAAAACCAATGCTATTCGCTGTACGAGTACGCGACTTTTAACAGTATTAAATAAAATGTTATCGTCCTAGAAGAATATTGACCCTGGTATCTGTTTACGATAAAATGCAATATCAATGCTACTTGCGGGTAGCTTCACCTGTATATTATCTAAGATGATTACTCTCATGCTTTAGCTGTGTGTACCTGAGAAACCTTGAACCGTTTCTTACAGCTAGGGCAAGTAACGGAAGAGTTTGTCCACTTCTACATTAACACTTTCTTATTGTCATGCCACAGTTGTATGTATTACACACGATACACGTCATCTTCTACGGGGTTTCCATATTGTGTCGGTGGTGTTATCACTTACAAATTGCTGTGCTTTCTTTGTTGGATCCTAAACTATGCACCCGATGGCATCATGGCAGTTGTGACATGCAGGCCTAATTTTGAAGTATTTGTCACACTTTCGGGAGCTAAATTACAGTAACGAGTCCTAGAGAGGGTGAAACATGATATTTTGTTATCTTTTTATCAAATATATGTAGTGTATGCATACAAATATCATGACACTTTAATGCCAGGTAAATACAGATAAAAATGACAGGTGTCTTCATTATTCCAACAAGTACTCGTGTTTTGTTTTGGGTTGCCTTCAAGAGAGCTGTTTGGTCAAGAGCTATATCGATATTCTCATGAACATGTCTTTGTCGGCACAGCTGACAGAACTAATTTGTTACATTGTAATGATTGTTGATATAAGCATGTTTTGAAAGACTGTGTGGAATGTGATGGGTGTCACATGTATGTATTAAGTGTAATTCCGGATTAATTTAGAGACATAGTAATGGTATGTAGGGCGGCAGGAATGCAGATATCAATGCACAGTTACGCTCACTTCTGTCTCACGCCGTTGCACGCCTTTTGTAATGTTTGTAGATCTTGGTATCAAATACCAATAGGACATTCCTGTATCGTTTGTAGTGCCGCTATGGGTATGTCTGCTCGGAACAGGTCACATTGATACACACTGATTAGACGGTCACCCAAGTCCTGTCAAAACAGACACTTCTTAAAAAACATCGATTTCTTCATAGATGATGAAATCTTGCGAAAAAACATAACTTTCGAAACGCAATTCCATATACCATATTTCATACATAAGTCATAGGTTACAACATGAGCATGTTACAAGCAATTTTGTTTATGTGATTGTAATTTATATTAGTATAAATGCATGTCCATTCATCTGTCTTTTGGCCACTCTACCTCTTTGTGATTGTATTTCCTATATTGCCCCATATGGGCCGGAATTCGTTAATGAAGAATTGTATTGTATTGTATTGTATTGTATTGTATACCTTGTATGGAAAATGTCCTGATTATTTTGAAGTGGCAAGGACGTATCAATAATATTAAAGTGTAATGAAATGGGCATGGCTTATTGTAAGCGCAAAAATGTGTATGCTTGATATTTTCTAAGAAATGTATGCAGAGCAGATTCGACCTCTTACAATTCTTTCATCCCGTCTAAAAGTGAGATTCGCAATTATAAATAAGGCCTCTGATTACCAAGTGAAAATGACGACAGTTACACGGTGACGAAAACCTGAGGCGTCACCAAAATAAAACGATTATGTGACCCGCCTGAATGTTCTTATTGCATGTCCTTATTCTTCCGTTTCCTAGACCATATGCCATACTTCAGTAAGATACAGAAGAGGAGCACTCAGGCGTGGCAATCAAGAGTCTTATAGATAATGAAGATAACGTCAAGTCAAATATATCATTTTAAAGGCAAGAATGGCGTCACAATATTGTAAATGGGTAGTATGACGATAATGACGTCATAAACAACGAATCAAGTATGACGTCACAACAAACGTGCATAGCTATCCAAAAGGATACCATAAAATGTTCAGGGAAAACGAAATATTATTTAATCTTAAAACATGCAGCTAGATACTTAATTTATTTTAAAGTCACGTTTTTGATAACTAATAAAGCAATTATGATTTTAATGACAATCGTAATATGTCGGTCATATCAGATTTAAAACTAATTTAGCAGCAATTATATCTACATGAATTGTGTATAAATGTTTTGTCGCCCTGTGTAACATTTCGCTGAATTTATTTTCATTGTATTATGTAAATATTCTGTTGATTAGCAGTTCCTGCCTGTTATACGTAAGGTGTTGCGCTGACCGTGGAATTAAGATTAATCGTGTCGCGTTGCCATGGTGAGATTAATTACCACATAAAGTACATTGATATCTTACCATGTGTTCTAGGGATAACAAGCACTCGTCTCGGTATCGGGCCTCTTCTACCTGTTATCATAATAAAAATTCACTGCTGTTGAATGTTAGTCTCATGGAAATAGAACATGTCCTACGCCATATAAGGTTTCACCATACCTTGACTTCGTGTTACATACATGTATATCTATGTTTACGTGTGCAAAAATCTAACTGAGCCGTGAAGATTTGAAATATGTCATGGCAACCACGACCATTATTGTGCCAAGTTGTCAACAGTATAAGTTAGATAATACGGTACCCTGTACTTTTAACTATAGTAACATCCAGAGGTGAAGGCTTAATTATGGTTGATATTCATTCGTTCTCATAGTGTGTGGCCGTGATTTAATGACTCTGTAACAATATCGTCAGTATCAAACGCGTAAAAAACGAAAACATAAACACAGAAAAAATGCAGCCCATGTCACTGTATGTGAGAGCTATCTAGCCGCCGGGAGACAGAAACACAGTTTTTTTTGGGAGAAGCTGGTTTCTCGGTGTTTGGTGTCCAGTGTTCTTTACACTCCATATTTTATGGGTAGAAATTCTTCACCTCTCGTTATATTCGTCTGCTACCCGATATGTATTGTGTGATTTGTTAATTACACCTGTCGGAGTACATTTGTATGAAGATACACCTGGACAATACCCGAGCATAAGTGCGCATGGACACACCATGAAGATAATCGGCGATACATGCTCCAGATTGGACTTGTTCCACGTTTCCATCCGCTTGTCGATAACAAACCCGCCCTTGTCATTCTACCATTGATAAAAAACTGTCGGAATTGGACACTTCCCTTTCCTCCGAATAATACCTTGTCATTGTTGATGTTTGTAACCCTGTCAAATGAGTGACAAATTTGTTTTTGAAAACGACTTAAAACCAACAGACAATTAACTGTTTGTATCGTGTTATGGATGTTAGACGGACACAAGAAAACCCACCTAACTCAACCTGTGGGAAAATTGAATTTAAATGCTCGTCATGCATTTCTATCGAACTATTTTAATGGTTATAAACGAGTCAATGGGTTTTCTAGATGTAATATTATCCTGTTCAATGGTAAATGGGGGAATGCATGCCTACGCGTATAGATACCACGATCAATTATAATATCATAATTTTGAAGGTAAGAGGAAATATGCCAGATTGTTTATTAGATACTCTTTATTAGCTTTTTTTAGTTTTATTGATTTTGCATAACCTATCTTGTCGAAATGTATTCTTAATATAAGTTTTATAGACCACCTATTATATATTTCCTCACTTGGTATTGCAATTATGTTATGTGTCTGCTAATCCGTCTTTGTGCCTTAACAATAACATCCCTCACGATTGTGACATTACTTCACTCACATATCGGTTCACATTGAGCCCCACGACTAGTTCTAGATTAAGAAACAATTTACGACATACTTAGCATATATTTGTATCATTATAATTGCTATCATTTTCTTAACCTGTTATCGTTGTTCCAGTTCTTTCCTCATAATGTCTCCTAATGTGCATAGATTTTTCAAGTATTTATATAGCAAGATATAGTACACCCTAATCTAGATATCTTTTCTCTCTGACGGGGCAAAATACTTCCCAAACCCTTGAATTACTCTGGCTTAAATGGTCTTACTTCAACGGGTTTCAATTAAATGATTCTCTCAGTTGTTTGATGGTGCGACAAATGTTTAGGACGAGCAGGTTATAACAAATGAAAGGCACGAAATGGTTATCAGTAATACCTCTACACTATCCAAGCATATCGACAAATATTGTCAACTCACGCTTCATGTTGTCTAGAACTGCTCGCCTGGGTTTACAAGGCGAATGTTTTATATTTATCAGAAACCTTGCTTAAGATCATTCTTTATGTTAATAATAAGTTTTGTTTTGAAGTTTTTGTGAACTGCCTTCTAATTCAACTCTTTCTATATACGAAAATTGTATTCATCTAAAATTAATTGATTTTGTTTTCATGTCTTTTGTGAATGCTGTCTGTCCTATAACAACAAGAGAGAAATATTTTAATGTTTTCCTTTCAAAGTTACCTTTCTTTTTGTGATTTTTCGTGATTTGTAGTAATAAAATGACTCGGTACAAAGAGAATCCTATCGGAAATGAACTTAACACCGATTTCAATTTTGACATATTACCCAATATTTTTAAATATCATAATAAGGTAATTTATTGGACTGTTGTTGACCCAAGGCCCTGTGTATCCCCCGATGAGAGTATGTCCCCGTCAGTATTCACGTGTTGACTAGATCTGTGTTCCCCTACTGTTGTAAAGACGTGGGGGACCTAACCAGAGACTCCAAGGTTTGTAAACCCAAAGCTGTTTACAAACAACAGATAATTCATTTTTACGGAGCGACCCTGTACAGATTCAACACATAAAGAAAACGAAATAAGTTTCCTGTTGATCATTATTTGTATATCATATTTTGTTATAGGAGATGATTAAATTTGTGTGTAATTGTTGAAATTCTATTAATGTAAATTCCCCTACCCAGGAGAACCATGCTCATTCTTTTGACTTTATTACATGTACCCGATTATCAAGTTCAAAAGTATCTATTTTTTTTCATTTTTCGTTGATGACCTGCTACTGCCCTGGCGTGAACACAGATACTATATGATGTGTAGAAAGCGTGCATAGCACCTGTTTCCGCCTTGTCTTTTTGTACGATGTTCGATAGCTTTACCTCATCAATGATTGAATCTGTGTTTTTGTACGATATTCGACGATTTAACCTCATCAATGATTGGATTTGTCTTTCTCTACGTTTTACTTAAAGAAAACAACAAAAAGTTTTATTGATAAAGATAAATCGTTCACATTTACTGTTCGTGTAAACTATGCCATATAATACTACACATTCGTCCATATTACTTCGCCTGTATAACTAGTAAAAGGCATGCCTTACTATGCCTCCGTACTATGGTTTTATAATGCTATTTTCTATATATATATATTAGTTTAGCTATTCAAGTGTTCCACTTTCTGCCTTTTTGTATGCGATTTGGATTTAATTTATCCATAAAAGTTAAGCATGGTTAACATAATAGTATTATATTGTAGTACTAATGCACTTTTCAATGTTTAGATTAGTACTTTTTATGAGTGGAATGACATGACACACGTGTTTCAGGGGTCTCTACCTGACACGCGGAACCAGCAGATGTAACCTTTGAAGTACATTGTGTAATTTTGCTGTCTTATAAATGCCAGGTTAAATGTAGGCGTTATGTGTTAAATAATTTGTTTCTTGCTCTTAACCCGATCTTAAAAGCCCGTCCCAGACGGTTTATTCTGACATATTAATTCCTCTTTATGTTGTTGATGCGAGCAAAAAAGACACTAAAGAGATACAATTCAGAATATTTCCACGTCTGTATTGAGGTAAAAGTAGATATGAGTGTCCTGGACGTCGGACTCGGGTAACGGGGTACTTGATTCTGGGTGGCGGCGTGAATTGCTAGTTATTTTCTATAGTTAAAGATAATTACCTCTACATAGAGGGCCACTAGTGTTGCGTGATACAAGCACATGTTATTATCCAATCTCAAAATTTGTTTAATGCCGTTACACTCTACCAAGGTAGACAAGATCAAACGATATCTCCTTGACCTCGGAGAACTTGTTCTTTCGACCTCTGAACCTGCTCTAGTATAAGGTCAACTAATCACTTTCACATTCTTACGTCAGGTAACAGGTCACGCCTCTGTGGTCAGAACGAGGCATACAGGTGCAGCATCGTGCATATACGTAATCAGTTACTCGGTGGCGTATGCCAGCAGAGCCGCTTTGATCAGTCGCCGTGCAATGTATCTCCAGACCGAGGCTAAACGTTAATTTATTACTCTAACTAAGCAGAAGAATCATGGGTAAACAATAAATTGTATTTGTAAGAGTTACATTTTAAACTGAAATTCCACATCAGGCATATATGGGATTCCTCGCTGTATTTGATGTAAATGTCCTTTGATGCAGATTTTTAATGACGCCATTGAATATATCAGGTGTAGACCGTTTATACGTTACCGTGACCCATATATGTTCTCCATATTTGGAGAAAATTATTACCAAAATTACAGGTAAACGTGATTGTTTCAAGCTTAAATTAAATAGCAAGATACTGCTCATTAAAATAGGGATGTCAACATTCAAACATGTACAACGCAATTTCCTTATTGTTCGACATGGCATAATCCGGGTAAACGTCATAGCCTTGGATATAATAATATGGTTTGTCGTCACTTCGATAGAATAAAATCGTTAACATTGCTGTAAGCTTTCTAGTTCATGTGAGAGGCAAAGTGTTTCAAAACGAATCAGGGGTAGAACAAGCCAATATCCTTCACTTGAACCCAGGGCCTTTTATCGAAATAAATACGATTTTTAAGCTAATGATAATGCTTGTGTATACATATAATAACACGAAGTAATATTGATCTTGTAGACTGAATTCAGTGGAGATGTTATCACAGATTCCTGATTTCTTTGTGAGGATTAACATGTGTTTATATTAGACCTTATAACAAACATATAAGTCCCCACACCACCTGTGTGTGTGCACCATATCAGATCGTGTAAAGAGAGCATTCCAAACATATTTACAACAATTTCTAACTTTTAAATCAATCGGCCTGAAAGCGTTTAATTCAAATACCCAAGTGAAATGGGCTATATACTCACATTTGCGATTCATCAAAAGGCTGATTCTTTTGTATACTACCAAAGCGAGTAAATTGTTTCTCGGTGAATATAACTTATTTGTGGAAAGAAAACATCACCATCTAATAAATAACATGCAATTGTAGTCGTTTTCACATTACACAAGCACTTTACGAGACAGCACATAGGTTTAAGATAAGCCCAGTTTATTGGATAATAGTACGATTATTTCACATACATGTTATGCCAATACCATGTTACATACCACCTGTGTTAAAGATGCAGATGTTTAACACATAAACAAACATAGATCTATATTTCATAGTAGGAAACAACATTCTCTTGAAGGCAGTACTCTTCAGACGGATACAGACGTCTTTTTAATCATCACCACATTGGCTGATTAAAAAACTTAGTCTGGTAGGATAGGAACGGGACAGAAATGAACACATCTAATCAGAGAAATCCTGTTTAGTAGCTCAATAAATATCAAATGCATCGTTATAAACATTTATAACATACAGCTCTATGAAGCGATACCAGAATACAAGACATACAATTTGTACATATATGTAGAGATATATTAATCAAAGTACAGCAGGATACCGGAACCATAAGTCCAAACACCTGCATGCTAAATCATCGTCTTTTGTGTAGAGTAATTGAAGAATAACAAATTCAATTATGATGTTATTTTATCTACATCGATGACAAGCTTGTCAGAAATATAAAAATATCGTGAAATGTCGAGCCTTGGTACATACAACGTGTGTTGGAGGTCCAGATATACGCCCAGGAAAGTATTATACTTTTGTACAAGCAGATTAAGAAATATTTCACATAAATGGTTATTTCAGTCCATGGCCTTGGAGAGTCAAAGATGATAGTGTCTTCATGGGCTTTTAGTTACATTGTTACCAGCGGTTGTTTTCCTTTCTGTAGATGGTGTGTAGTTATCCTAGGTAATAAGGCTCTAATCTGTCCACACAGAACACCTGCGAGCTTCCGAGTGTCTGGTCAGACAACGTGGCCTAACGCATATCTATCCCTTCTGTTTTGTTGTCGGTATAAAACAGGTAATATGTTAAGGATGGAATCATGAGATAGCTAAATGCGACAAAACCATATCTGTTGAAGCTTATGGCTTCTATAGGACCAACGCAGTAGGTTTATGACCAGGATTCATACCATTTTAACAGCTTTAAGACGGAAGCTATTTGTCGTAAATGTTTCTGACAAATACATGTGATATGTCTGACACCTCCATTCAAAACAATTTAACTCCAAATTGAGAAAAGAGCACGATCTAGCGCAATGTACTCTGCGGTCAAAATGTACCCCTTTGTTCTGCTGTTTCGTCCGTTACTAATGAATTATGTCTTCATCTGTTTCATCAATTCTAAATTACTGGACAAACATCCATTGACAGCTAAACTACATTATTGGTGCAGAGACGGTAATTTTATAAAAGGGACGGTTGTCACTGCAGAAGATGTATGAAACGGGCATTGATATTTTCGAGCGATATATACCACCTACTTGTGCTGGTGATATATGGCACCTCTTCCGTTACATGTTTCCATCCCTGATTTTAATTTCATAGTTCTCATCTCAAATTCGAATATCAATAAAATGTTTATTGAACTACTTTAAAACATTCATTGACGAATGAAACTACACAGTATATATTCAAATTCAAATGTCAGAAGTATTTTGATAGCCATACCTATACAATCATACATTACTTAGTACAAACCCACACCTCTCAGCTCTAATCGCTGTTTTATGAATAGGCATGTTCTTCGTATAATCTCAGAGTTATTCGCTGACGGAATGGTTATAATATTTTCATCTGACATTTCATTAAAGAGGTAAGATGTTACTGATATTTTTTTCCCTTTTTTGTAGGTTGTTGACGCTGCTGCTCATTTTACATTGGTGTGCTGTGAACGCTTCAGGAAACCCTGAGGTAGGTTTAAAATGATGACGAAATACACATAGGTCCTGACGTCAAATAGTATTCATATAATGCAGTGAAAAGTAATTAGTGTTCAAGAAAGATATTTGTGTCATTTGACGGTTGTGTAATTTGAATTGTAGTGTCGAGCGTGGTGTAAGCTATAGATACATATTCACTGAAATAGAATAGGGTTGTGTTGGGTTTCTGATGAAACAGATGTTCTTTCCACAGGCGGTATTGTTGAAGGAAAATAAATATTCTGATATGTAATTCCGGCATAGTGGGGTTAATATAGGTAATATGTAGATTGATGCAGTGTATACAGTAACATAGGTACAAATTACCGAGAGTTTAGCCTTCAATTAGAACTCTAATCGTATGTATGCCTCACCTGAAACTTTCCACAATGGTACCCGTCAGCGAACAGCCCGGGTCGGGGGGCATTCTGCCACGAGGGGAGGTAAAATGCATGGTATTGTTGCTCAAGTCGTAAAACCGAGATGTTTATTTCGATTCAAGGTTGTAAATTGACATTGAAAGGAATTACCTTCGCTATCTGGTAATTTAAGAATGTGTTCAAAACGTGTCGAAGAGAAAAACCACCATCTAGTGCCTTGTCGAGTCTTTCAGATGGGATCCATTTACACGGGGTATTTTTCTATCATATCAGTGAAGATGAATTTTCGTTAACGCGATAAGGAATGGATCTATTTCTCTTCATACCGGAATGCTTGATATTTCATAATATAATTCAGAATTTCACATTTGTTACCACGATGAAGTATTTAGCTAGTATGTGTGAGGATTATTATTACAAAGTGTATTTTAATCGGTTCATATTCATTCAAAGGGCGAGTGTATTGTGAAGAATGACAGAGCGTTTTCATATTCATTGTAAATGTACTTGTTTGCCATTTATTCAGGCGAACATCTAGATTCCATATTAAGTTGCCATACGCGTCATACTGGGAGCGTTGAATCGTGTTCGCTGAGGATACTATGTCACTCAAAGATGGAGTGATATGTTAACAGAAGAGACATCAATTCAAAAGTTATTTTAAACGAGGAAAATGATAAATTCCGCTAATATTTTCAATTTCTCATATTATTAGGTAGGTATGTGTTGTTCTTAATTTTGATATTAAGTTATGTTAGCCATACAAAAGATATTCCAAAGAAAGATTAACAGAAAATCGAGAACAACCTTGGTTTTATTTTAATGTATACTACACGGCCTTACAGAGAGCTGTTTATCCTATATTGTAAGGACTATGTAATAATATGCTAACGTAAGCTTCATCACACTACAGGGATACAGATTTCTAACATTACTGTTTTGCTATCAGGGGGACAAATATGCAGTAAACATGTTTTGCCTGTCATTGTATAAATAAATTGATGCGCGAGCTTATGTACAGGTAAATATAGTATTATATAACAAACTGTTAGGCGTTATGTCTGTCGTGGCGGATTTCACATGTTAGAGTTTAGCGTAGAAGGGAAAATCAAAATGATGAATCAGTATTGCGTGCTATAAACATCTAATCTGAATTAAAGAAATAAACTACATTTTATTAAATAGAAAGATATATATTTTTTGCAAGGAGCCATTTACAATGGTTTAAATAACAATGCCAGTGTCAACATTTCTGAGATAACTTTAGTATTAATATAAATCTGGTGTTACTAAGACCGGATCCCTTTCCACATGCCTGAATTACAGGTAAGCGTCTGGGAACTTATTTCCTCGTAACATGCCGATTTAAAATAGCGTCATATGTAATGAATTAAACTTATCAATCTTTTTTGAAACAGTTCAGTTAGTTTGCATTTCTTTTTTGAATATTTTCTTTTATCACTATGTGTAGTGCAGAGATAGTTTATGTTTCAAGTCTTGGTCCGGTCTGATATGATAACAACAAGTCTTTATTCCTCCCAGCTCAGTACTGTAATAACCAATTAGGTAAATGATGAATAAGTAATGTAATCCTACTTTGATGAACTGAGACTACGAATCCATCTTCAGTAAACTACATACTCAACGGAATAAAACCTCTGACGCCATGAACGACCATTGGAGCTAAGAAGGTGACGGCAACTGATTAACACGTGATCAATCATAAGGAAAGGATAAACGTCTATAATGATCATTGAACAATTAATTTGTTTTTATTAGCATACCGCTAGTGGATAAAAAAAACTACACTATTTGAATATGACATATTAAGTGACGGTCTGTCATTGACATATTGATTAATTCATAGTCGATGGCGAATTATAATTTCTCCAAAGTATAATTATCAATAGACGATAATTAATTAAGGAATGTAAATACTTGTCATTTTAAATATCAGGTTAAAAAAAGAAAATCGCCCGTGAACAATTAAATCAATACATTCATGCGGAATGTATTATATGTTGAAATAAATATATATATAAATCATGTCCTCAGTAGAGTTCATATATACATAAATCAATACTAATCAGGTTCTTATGTCAGTAAATATATACGACTGGTTTAAAGCTAATGTAATTTATTATCAATCAGCTGGAGCATAAATCTATGATTGGAGATATGACACATTACTATTTGAATTGCGGTTTGTCTTTATTCCCGGAGAGCTAAGAAATTCTCCTATTGAAAATCAGTTATAAAACACATTCACATATATATACAAATTTGGGCGCTAAAATTACAACGTCAGTAAAATATAGTCCATCAACATTCTCTGCTTGTTGTTGAATATAGAATTGAGTTTTCATTTCACACGTGTATATAATAATATATTTATACAAACAAAGTGTAATCCCGAGTCTTTGATTTTGCTCATAACAGGTAAACTCGAACCGCGTGGTACGGAAACCAATGTCAATATATTCGAGCTTGAGAAAAGCTCAGCGAAAATGGTAACAGTCGGTATGACTCTTTATTGAAACCATGATCACACAGAGCTGCAAAAACAACGGCCTTCTCAACATTGATAGTGTAACGCAATTGATACATATTGAATGAAACGTTATAAATCACGATATTTTTAATGTTTTGCATTTCGTCGGTATAAAAGATAATTGCTATATTTGCCAGTTGTCTGATTTAAATAGGGATTTGTTTGGATATGCTATTAATGTTAACACGCGTCTAAGCTGTATATGCTTTGACTGACCATCCAGCGGTCAGCTCGGTCCCCTCCGTGTTTTATTTGGCCTAAGTAAACTCGCGGTGTTTAGTGTGTATAGACTAACGATTACAACTGAATTGTATTGTAAATATTATATTAAAATGTTTGCATCAATGTATATGATATCAAGAGAACTGACCACATTTTGACCGGAACTGACCCATACATAGAATGGTACATCTGACGCTGACCTTGACCGATGACCTTCAACACCTTACATAATTAAACTTACAGCATGATATATCACGATGATATAAGTACTAAATGGCAAGAAGCTTAATATGACAGAAAATGTTTATTTTTTTTATATTCCTGCAAACACTACACCGAATGCCGACATGATAACGAAACCATAATTCTACCTCAAAATCGATCAAAAGATGGCAAAATACGGACAAAAAATATGGGTTCACATTTCGTAAGCACATAATGTTTTCTAGTATCGTACAACCGACTTGTTTTTTCACGTCGTTATCATAGTTACAGGTTCAAAGTAGTCCTCCATAATTTTTCTCCTGTTATTACGTGTAGACGTTAGTGTCCAGAGGATAAACATTTGTTTTAGTGTAATATATACATGGCTTACAAGGAATCCCTAACGCTTCGTGTATCAAATCGACCACAATTATGTGAGTTATTAGCCAAGCAAACACTTTGGCTTTTTACCGTACCTCAATTTAATTATGTGTTAATTTTTTGTGAAGGATATGTGTACATATAATATGTGTGTTATGATACAGTCAGACACACGTTTTATCGTAGCGATATTCATACTTTCTTTACGGAGTAGCCATGCAGAACGATGTGGCTAGTATCCGAACAGTAGCATACACGGGGCGTTATGGTTTCTGACGAAAACATGCTCTGCATTTTAATAAGGCGAATTGCATTTTTAAACCGTTTGACCTCTTAAAATTCATTGACGACATGAACAGGTTCATAAACACGTTTTATACTTTGCAAGATGCATTTTTCAACCGTAATGGCAGTTGAATAAACATAGAATATTTTCAAAAAGCTGTTTATGTGAATCAGTTAACATATTGAACGCAATATTTGAACATCACTCACCAAAACTGATGAGGTCCAGGTAGGCGGCGGCACTTAGCAACAAGTAGAAAACGAGGAGAATCTTTTATGAACTGCCCCGAAATATCTTAAATATACGGGAAAAGAAAATAACTGCAAAAAACTAAAACAAAAACAAAAAAACAAAAAAACCCCCAAAAAACTGCTATTTTGTTGCAAACTTACACGGTTTAGTTATAACAGTTAACTGTTTTAGACTCTTATTACAGTCGTGACACAATAGATTCCATCTACAATGTTACGACCAATCTCTGAATGACAATTAACTATCAAAGCCAGCACCTTGCGACGTAAGACAATTTAATAAGTCGCTGTTCTCTGCCAATTAAAGTAAATATTTAATTCAGCTAATGACGTTTTCCTTTATTTAAATCTTAAATTAAATTCAAAACTCGAAAAAGACCCTAAAGTTAAATCATTTAAGCGATTCAGATACCAGAATTAACATCAATGGTATTTGTGAATAATGTGTTTATACTGTATAATGTGTTTGACTAATATTATTCGTACATGTAGGGATTTTACTTTTTAAAACTCCAATAAATTAGTCAGCCATTTCAGTTCGTAGAGCCACCAAGCGGTTTGTTTGTCAACGGTAATAAATTTCAATGCAAATATTGTGTTAGGACAAGTCACATGTGACCTCCGTGAACTGGAGTGTCAGAACATGGTATATATTATTCAAATTCGGAACATAAGACGGATCTACAGAAATGATTTACTTGTCTATAGAGTACTAATCAATCCTATGTTACTTCCATCATATCATTTGCATCTTTTTAAAGACTTCCTGAGATGCTGAAAATCCGACTTCGTGAAAGTGGAGTTTTCTGCATTATCCAAATTGCAAAAAAAAACAACAACCGTTTTCACTGTAACGATCTAAAGCATGACCATTCTTATAAAACATACAGAAACATCATAGTAATACTTGTTTTTAATTAAGATTCGAATGTGGTAATAACTCACCTTGCAGCGTACGGAACTTAATCGCATTGTAATGAATGAACAGTTCATCTGAATTTCAATTCTTTTCTTGACATGAGTATTAAAACAAAATTCCTTTTTTAACCATTTTAAACTGAATTCGAAATGAAATTGGATTAAAATATGATTTATCGGGGATGTCCTATTTCGTATAGATTTATAATTACCTTTTTATTTACGACCTCTTTAAACTTTTTGAATTGTGGGATATATATATTGATGCATGAGCAAGCTAGGACATACTGGAGCCGGTGACGTGGCTGTTTACTTCTCAGTCAAGTGATAATATCTCCTTCAAAGCAGTTATGTAGCATCCTGTGAATCTTCAGCCTGCTGTTTTGAATGAAATTATGTACGAATGTCATAATGACCGATTAAGAACCGGGGTGGAATTCATTACATTTTTTATAGGTTTCCTCCGGAGAAAATTATATTCAAGCAGCGTATTTTAAACGATGTCTATAATAAAACCATACTTTGAAAGGAAAGTATTTCATCGGGTATTTATAGTAAACTGAATTTACACTATTTTAAAGTCACACATTTTACACATGATCTTGATATTTTTTTGCTCGGTAAATAGTACAGTGATTCGTAGTACATTGAGTCGTAGTAAGAACAGTGAGTCGTAGTTAGTACAGTGAGTGGTAGTAAGAACAGCGAGTCGTAATAAGAACAGTGAGTCGTAGATAGTACAGTGAGTCGTATTAAGTACAGTGAGTCGTAGTAGGTACAATGAGTCGTAGTAGGTACAGTGAGTCGTAATAAGAACAGTGAGTCGTAATAAGAACAGTGAGTCGTAGATAGTACAGTGAGTCGTATTAAGTACAGTGAGTCGTAGTAGGTGCAATGAGTCGTAGAAAGGCATGCCATACATAGAGGATATTGAATGGTTTCCCGTTTAATATAACATATATTTCACGAGTATGACAGGATATCGATATTTTCACGAGTGCGAAGCACGAGTGAAAAATATCGAAATATTCTGTCATACGAGCATTTTCTGCTGTTATAGGAGAATCGGTGCATGACTAGCTAACGTCAAGTGAGTATTTTGTCAAAAAACTAGTCTGAAAACTTCAGAAATACAGCAAAATAACCAATTTATCTATCTGCGGTTCGATTGGAAAAACCGGCAAGTTTCAACAAGGTGAATACAAAGGTATGCTTTCATTGGTCAAAAACGGAAAACTTATATTTTCACTGCAAAACTTATATTTTCACTGCAAAATCTTTTATTTTCACTGCAAAGTTTTATTAGGTCGATAAATTTCTATATTTCACTGGCAAAAATGCAATAAATTGTTTTCTGACCTTTCGCAAGAGAAAATTACATAAAAGGTAAAAATAATGAAAAAACGTCTATGGGAACAAACAGGCAAAAAAAAGGACAACAACGCATTTGTGGTGTTCTGTATGCTCCGATAGAATGACTAGCTTCAGTCAAGACCGTATTTGTTGTTACACAGAGCAAGTAGGATGGGTAGGAGGGGCAGTGTGGTGTATCTATAATCTAACGCTATGCTAGGTGTGCTAGCTATGTCCATTGAGTCTGAAAGTACAGCACATGTCAAACGTATTTGTTATGAAAAAAACAACACCTCCCAAAACCTCTTACAATGCATGGTTTCCACGTGATGAAAGTCTCGCCCCTTACCACCTGTGGACAAGATATTCATCAAAGCATTCTCGTTGAAAATGAAAGTAACAACAAACTAAGATGAAAAGCCGAAAGTAGTGACGTTTAATGCCGACTTAATCTAAGATAATTCGAATGTACACAACTGACGTAGTAAGGGTCATGAATTTGGGCAAATGTCGTTGTTCGGCCGGTGCTGGGTCAGTGGAGGAAGACCTGTGGTTATAACTGTCACTCCGTCGGTTAGAGGGCTGACTTTTGGTAGCAACTGTGTTTAAATAAGTACGATCCTGAAATGACAGGTCTGTTGTTACCTGCCGGTGATGGTCGCCGGAAAAACAAATACCACATCAAGACAAAGGGACCTATTGTTGTGTGATTTACCTGTGAAGTTTAATCTTAAGTACAGGTAATTAATGTTTTTAAATAGAAAAGTACAAGTTGGAAACTATTCATTACGCGGAAATTACGCGTCCATTCCATTGTCAGGTTTATTACCTGTACAATGACGTTGATGCTGTCAAAATTCTTTTGAACTTAACATCTGCAAATATTTCGCTTTACTACACCATCACCTACATATAATGGATAACGTTATTGCTATCTACAGTTTGTTGTACGTATATTCGTGTTTATAATTCTAAGAAACAATTACCTGATGATGTAGCCTCGTGAATTCAATAATCACGGAATAGCTTGCCTCGTCTCAATTACCCAAGACAAAATAAAAGAAACATCGGTATTGGACAGTTTGGTACTGTCTTACTAGTCTGTACTAGGACATTCGACACCGTTATCGACAAACTTTACGAGATAAAAGCTTGGAATGTAACCATTTTAATCTGAGATTCACGAGCTTCTCAATGTTTAAGATTACTTATATGTAAAGACAGGAAATTGATTAAATTACTCATTAAATTAAATGTTTCACTCTGTAACTATTAAAAATGTATTTAGGTTATTTGACAAAGGGTTGGTATGACAATCCTGCGACTTCGTATATTGAAAAAATAAGCAAAAACAAATACTGCATAGCAAATGCAGAGAACAATTTCTTTGTCTGACAAACCGACAGTTATTGATATGAAAAACCGGCACTTATTTAAGAATTCTGAATTTCTTCATTTGAAAATATCAGCAATGTTGGCGGTTGTTCTATGTATCGTCAAGTATTCGGCGTTAATGATAAAGTAGGGCGGTCAACAAGTGCACCTGTCAGTGTGTTCCCGCGTTTTGTGTGGAAGCCAGCAACATACATGTAATGGTTTACCTCGATAGTTTTTATTTGTCTACAATAATTCTCCATCACCCTCTTCATCGTCTTCTAAGGAGCGCTTCACATACGTCAGTAAGAATATATTATTATAACTGAGGATTTTCTCACAAAACACTCTTCATGCGTCCATAACATACTAACACAACATTATGTGTCATTTTTCATGCTACATTCTTGCATATTTTAAATGTAGCAGCATGCATGTAAATTTCCTTTTATCGGTACACGCTGGTCACAGGGGGATATGAAGCACCATATTGTTACCGACAATCTTAATGATGGAAAAGTTGGAATTTTGCATATTATATAAGCACGTTTACCTGGCTGGGATTTGTCATTTATATTTTGCATAATGTACGAAGCTATAATTCAATGTTGTCTTGTGTTTTTACATGTTCTGTGTATGTACGAATACTTGCTTTATCGTCATGTAGATTCGCATAGGTATTTCATAATTGCATTTCATACAAAAATGTATAAAATTGGTATTGTAAAGAGCTATAAAGTGAAAACGTTTCATGTCACTTAATATAACCCATGAGGCATAGCACCTATAAACCTATCTGATAAATTACTTTAAATTTACCAGGATAACCATTTAATCAGCAATCTGTCCATCAGGATTTTGTTTATCACGTTTACTCTGAATTATTTCATTTAGATGTATTTAAACAAAATCCCCGTAGGACCACTATGACACTCATTTGAACTTTACAAGATTTACTTTTGAATTAAATGTTAGCATTTTTCTAGTTTCATCGAGAAGTCAATTCTCCACAAAGGGTCATTCTAGCCCATTTAGTGGTAAAAAAGTGTGTGATCGCGTCGATAGTAGCATTCCTTGTGCCCATTTGCCGCTACGAGTATTCTACCCAGGCTAGTACCCGTACCAGTTCATTGACTTTCCTTTACTCGCGTTTTTATCGCGGTTCGAAATAACCAGATGACCCGAGCAGGTTAAGAGTTGAAGTCCGATCCGTGTCCAAATCCCATCCATCATTTCTAATCATCGGACGTCAGTCATTCCACCTCAATGAGCACATTCTCCCGGACATGCAACGCTTCTTATGTTGATAGTAATATCTCAAAATTATGTTGAATAATCATGAAGAGAGAACCAAGCCTGATCAGTGTGTATTGCAAATATTAAATAATGCATTTATAACACTGTTACATCCTTTTATAGATAAGTCTGAAGGTGTATGGGTTTGATGTCATTACGCTCTCCCTTGCTATACCTATTAATGATATCATGCTGAATATGCGGTATTGTAATGTTAGTTTTAATATTATATTTTACAGTAAGGCTATTTTAAATATATTTCCTTGGATTATTTCACAGGTTTTCCAAATTAAGGATTTTGAAGTGATAGATACCGACGAAACAAATCCTGGTGACGTGATTACCTCCCTTTCGTACCGCTACAGTATTTGGAACCGGTGTACGCGACGCTATCTCCGGATACGAAAGCCGGGCAGGAACGGAGTCGACGCAAAAGGAGATAAATTCGCCAACTACAGTAAGAATTTCATCTCATTTTTTTTTTAAATATAACTTATTAAAAACTTTAAAGTTCAACTGTATGTAGCTTCATGATAAATTAATGAATTCAAACAAAGCATTTAGCTTGAACACTTTTCGCCCTGAAAACATTGCATTCGATTACGACAACGCTAATTTCAGATCTGATTTAAAAAATTCTAGATTACAATTTTATCCAATTTTGAAATGATAATGAAAATATCATTATTTTGCCGAAAGGTATGGTTAGTTCATTTAGGCTGGATGATGATGGCCAATAGAAACTAATCATCATGTCGTCTGGATGGTAATACATAATTATGTCAAATGTCTGTCAGTAATGCGGAGATGCTGCAATATTACACTGCGTGTATATTTCGTTTCAATTGCAGATGTGAGAATTTAAAATATTGGAATAGAAATCCCCGTAATATTATTATTTAACTGAAGAGATGAAAGTAATCCTTCCCAATAGTCTTTCCCTAAACCATACCAGAAGTAATTATAAACATGCATATCTTGCTCCGCCTCGTCCTAGAACAAAAATGTTTTGCCATATTGGGTGACATTAATTATTCTGATTGGTAGAAAGGTTTTTGTCTGAGTTATTGTGCCAGCATATGTTTGGTAAGGTAAAGACTATTAAGCCTACCTAATCACCAAATTCTAGGCTACAGTTTCTGTGGTGGAAGGTGCTTCAACAATACAATGCTCTCATTCCCAACGAAACGCTCAATCACAATGATGGTAGGTTACTACAACCTAAATGTTCAGCTTATTTCACGCTATTGTCAATTAAATTTGATTTTGAACTAAATAGAATTTTATTTCATCAGGGGATATACAGTCTGTGTAATCAAAGCTGGATTAAATAAGATCTCCCAAAGAATTTCTGCTTTTATAACAGACAACAGGGGATGTGTTTAAACCTTAATAGGGAGATAAGTGATATAACGCTATCTCTGCACTGCTGATGCTTAGAAGGAGATTAAATATTACATACATTTTTTAACTTCTGACCCAATATTTACATTACCCCTTCCAACGAAATAAACGCGTACGATTGCTATAATAGATAGAACATGTTGAGATACCGATTGTTTGTCAAATTTATTTTGATGGAGAAAACACATTGAATGATATTATCCCTGTACTGTATATTATGTAATGTATTCAGACCATATTAACATTTTAGATATAATCATCCTCTTTTGAATATGTTTGGTATGTCTATATCGGCAGGATTAACAGTCCCTATGACAAGAGAACCACTATTCGTATCCGTTTAAACAAGTATGATATTAAATACATATGAAACCTGTAGTTGTACATGAACTGATTCACACATGTAACGCTGTCGCTGGGCTGGCGTTCCTCTCGTATTTCCCTTTCATTGTTACACGTGAGGGGACTACGTAAAATGTCATAATATTATATTAGGGAAAGGTTGGATATGTCCACGTGAGAAAGACACAAACCCCCTGCACTGTTTTGATATTAGACTTTAAATTAAACACAGAGCGACTGTATGATAGGTCAAAAATTCAGTATTTGATACGTACATGGCTGGCAAGCATAGCAGGGATTCCAGAAGTGATAATATTCGTTAAGAAATATCACGCGATACCACCAGTCGATACATCTACCTGTCTCTAAATTGGCAAAGCGAGTGAATCTCGTAAAACGTATTATTTACATAGTTCTGGTATCATTTCTCCTTTTGTTATTATCACTGTATAGTTTAGATTTAATATCATAGATGTCTATTATAGGTGTCTTATAACTCCTCCTTATGTGCTCTGTGGTATTAGGATAGAAGGTAGGTAGAACGAAGAGCGTATATCTTAGACATGAACACATGGGCCGTCGATAACAGCGATGTTAACTCATCCAAAAACCATCTCATCATCATGTTTCAATAAATATACACTCACTATTCATAATATCGACTGTGTTTGTGATGTGGTTGTCTGGAGTAGTCCTATCCCTGTGTAACATGACTAGAATCACATTCCGAACGCACACGAAAATAAAGAATCCATGTTGCTCTTCTTGTTATTTCTATGTCTCTTCCTCTATATTATGATTTTAGTTTTCACTTTCATATTGACGTTTTATATAAATATTCAACACTCGTTTTTCCAACACACATAAGATTGGACAAGAAAAGTTAACCTATATGCTCTTTTTTCTTTATTTTCAGCCTCAATCATCATTGAATCGATAGGACAGAAAGGCCTTGTGAGGATAAAGGGAGAGAAAAGTGGACTGTACTTGTGTTATTCTAGGCGGGGAAGGCTCCGCGCTAAAGTAAGTACTTACAACTTAATGTGTTACAGATACTCGTCAGTTGAAATGTATAAACAGATACAACGACGATAGATACAATAATAATAAATACTTAGTAGATTGTTACAATATAATACTAAATACTTAGTATATTGTTACAATATAATACTAAATACTTAGTAAATTGTTACAATATAATACTAAATACTTAGTAAATTGTTACAATATAATACTAGATACTTAGTAAATTGTTACAATATATTACTAGATACTCATTAGATAATTACATTGTAAAACTAGATAAACAGGTTCTTATAAGGTAGTAACAATATGATACTAAAACTTAGTAGATAAAGCATGAGACTCTTAAAGATAGTTACAATGTTATACTATATACTCAGTAAATATTTACATGCCTTTTCCTTAAACAAATTCTTTCGAAATTAAAAAAAAAAGTTTTATCCAGACGTCAAACGAAATACTACATATAGTTAAATATTTCGTAAGAACTAATTACTATTTTAAACTTATCCCTACTAAAAATGGAAATTAACATTCGGTTACCTATAATCCTGAAACAATTTTTTTAATACACCTATTGTCTTAAAATGATTTTAGTAACATGCTATATTATAATTGTGTTAATAGTCGTGGCAGTAGGTGTTTGACGGGTCTAGGGATAATTTATGTGTATATTTACCGGGATACATATTAAACATTGACTGTTTATTTCCTTAAAACAAATGACGACTAAGGTGTGTGACCCGTTCTGACCGTTACTACCACACATTCTCCCCATTTATTTGTTGATATATTTATGTTCCATCTATCACATTTATGATATTTTAATAGGTAGATATAATTAATGAAGTACATTGAATTTAAAATCATGAAAAGAACATCATAATATTTGAATAATTGTGAATTTTATTTCATGCCTGTCGCGTTTGTGCTACTATCTAGTTTAATTAAATATTTGATGGTTACTATGCGGAGGTCACTTAAAACATGCCTACTCATATACTGATATACAAATACCTGTACATGATTAAATTCTAATTTTATTCAAAATGCATAATCAGAACACATACCTGGAACATTAACATTTTGAATTTTTTGAATGAATGAGCCCACGAGCTCTATTTGTTACATGGGATGAAAACCCCAGGTATATTTATAAAGGCAGCGCGTAAGTCATTCCAGGGCCTGGTCCTTATTTCAACGGACAGTTATGATCAAAAATGTAATAAAAATCACCAGCGTGACAGCTTGCTTTGATATGTCCTAAAGAATTTCAGAAACATGAAGGCTGACCGGCCTCCATAATAAATCTCTATTGCCCCTGCCACAGGATTCCTCAACGGGCGCTGTTGTCGTCACAGCAGTGAGAGAGTATCTAGCAGTTTTGTCTTATTTAGGATTCATGTATTTGTTTCCTTTTGGAGGCATTCCTTACACCTGGGCTAGTATATGTTAGCTGGGAACACCTGTGTTTCTGACTGATGACAGACAAAAAAGGTGAAAATGTATCTACAAAAATTATATATGTTTAATTGTAGACCTGATTTATAGGTTTTAAAACGTACATGCACATTTTTTGCTTATATCATCCTAACTTGGCAAAACTATCCAACACTGATCATTTACTATGTAACACCTCAGGCAATTAAAACGGCATACACATCTCAATGTCTTCTCGCAAATACCAGGAACATTCGGAACACACATTAAACGTATATAAATAGTAAAGCACCAAGTCGTTAGAAACTATAACACCGTCAAAACAACACGAAACACAGCATGCTAAAACATATAATGTTGAACAAAATAGAAACGGCTACAACATTTAAAACCACAATTATGAGATTCGTCAGTTATTCTAAAATTAATATACAAATTGATTATGGGATGGTAAACGTAAACACGTACCGCGTTGAAAAATGTGTCCGAAGTTATAATTATTTTCGTAAAAGCATTGGTGTAAATAATTAAGTAAACTATTAGTCAGCCTTGCATGCTGTAGGCCGCCATGTTGGTCTAGGTAGAGTTGATGAGGACCACACCGCCCCCCACGCGACCTGCCAGCATTCTCAGGGTGCCGACAGCACGCGCTTTCGGTTATCTTAAGAGTGCAATCCTGATGTCACTGAGGTCAAATATGAAACAAAAACGTGCATCATTGATGTGCCAACTACCAATTATAAGCGCTCGTTCTGACATGTCTTTGCCAACTTTACTGTACCGACAATTTGAGATAAAGAGTAATTAAAGGATTTTTTGTGGTCTGCACCCATGTCGACTCCACTTCAACAAATGACAGAGGTGTAATGAATATATATGTGCCTTTTTAATCTTTTTATTGAAGACATGCACATATACACTAGCATGTAGAGACACATATAAAATAACACAGACGTGAGAAAAAGTGAGAGAGAGAGAGAGAGAGAGGGGGGGGGGGAGAAATTGTATCCTTGTGACAAATACATTGCTATCCACGCGATGTGAAATAACATTGATAGCTACATATACGGCATTTGAATGGTGGACATTGTTTAAATTAACTTTCAGACCGTTTCAAATACTTATTGATATTTTTGGTAAGTATTTTCTGTCGTGTGATTTAAAATCTTACATGCACAGCGATAGGAATGTCCGTCTTGGGGGACATTGGAGTGTTCGACTAGAAGTGTGTCAAAACATTGCGGGCGATATCCTGATATGGGTGACACTGTCGACAATGACTGTGATGATACCATAGAACGGAGATTGATCGAGCCTTTTTTACACAGTGTCGATCAGTTCAGACCAATAGCCATTCAAAGTCACTCATAAGATAGGGTGTTTTGTCCAAGATTTCGAGGTATACATAAATGTGATAAACAGACATCGCCTGTCAAACCCAATTTTGGCATGGAATGGTATGCGTGAATTGTACAACTGCTCGACGAAGCAAGAAAATGTGTCACTTGATTCGTATAGAATAAGGAGTCAAGCAAAAGAATAATCACCCATATACACCTCTTACTCCGTCAGTTTTTGTTCTCGTCTGAAAAGTCATCTAGTTACCAAGCTGTCATAACTTAAGTAAAGAAACGACAAAAAAATCAGAAATAAGAAATGCCATCGCAAATTGCATCAACAAGTGAGTTGAAGCATACAGGGATACAAACCCTACTGGATGTGTATACAACGGAACGATGATGTCGACCTAAACAGCCATCACAATACACAATTGACAACTTAACATATACTTAAGGAAACGAAGGATATTCCGACAAGGATTTCCAACTTCTACACGCCAAAGGGGAGTACCCCATGTAGCGGTCTAACATACGCCAATAAATTGTAATCATGACGTTGCTAAAAAGATAAATAAGCATAGGTAATTCCTATTACTTTTATTGTTTAAGATATAATGTAATTTAACGTTTTGATAACTTTTTAAACTAAACTTAAGGTCATAATAAAACAAAACAAAAATATCAATAGGAATTCGTTTAAATAAACTTCTGTGCCACTTTATCTTAGTTTTCCCACGCAAGTATCCAGGTTAAATGTTACGAATCCCCTGGATATATCTCAACTACTTAATTAAAATAAATAATTTGTTGTCGTCCTGCAAGCTATCGTAGCATACAATAAATTGTCGTTTTAAAACTTCTTACGTATATAAAAAAAAAAAAACATTTCCATAAAGTCTACCCCTATACAATGTCATGTGACCAATGATTCATCTGTCATTCATTGACACTTCGTCACTTCCGGAATTCACTTCCGTAACAGTCCACGATAACCTCGACCTCAATCTAATCAACGTATTGTTGGGGTTCTAAATATTTAGATATTTCTGGTTGTTCATATCCTTACATTCATGTCAATTGGTTTAGTAAAATCCAATCACGTCTTCAGTTTTCATTTTGCTAAAAAAATTCAGTTAAGCTTTGATTTGACTGCAAACAACAAATCTTTTAGTTCCTCGTACGCCACCATTGCTGACGTTGTTCGATTGATATCACATTTCGTTTTGTTTTCTTTTTTTCACGAGGCGGCGTAATGAGTACTCTACCTGTTCAGTATTAAACTTACATATAGGTTGACGTTCTTAAAATCTTAAGTTTTCATAAAAAGTGATAACATACCACAACTCTACCAAATACAAGTTTAGAGAAGCACCAACATATTTAGTAAATCCATATCATATCAGGTACATACAATGATAAAATAAAACTCTGCTGTCCTTGCTTTTACCTTTTAAAATAATATTCAATAATGTCAGTTGATGTTGCATTAAGAAGTGAAGGGTTAGTCGCCATTTTTGTAACGAGCCATTTGTGTTATGTAATGGCTGGTAGGCATGGGAAACCTTTATTTCCTCGACATTGCCGCATGTTTTGTGGTTTTTGAGTACTAAATTAAGTCTGTACGCCTGTGTCGCCCGGGCTAATTACAGTGTTGTGTACATGCTATAATGACAGGCTGGTCTCAAATATGCCTGCCTCTAAAGTGATCTCGACCCACTTGTCTCAATCGAGTAGCCGAGTCAGTAGACCATGCTCTTAGGATGGAATATACAATAACCCCTCCTATACAGTGAGGGCCCTTAGATATTGCACTAAATCCCCTATCATCCTATTCTTTGGAGCTGTTCCGGATAAGCAGTCGTTTCATGACCAATCGCTGATTTTTATGTTTTTATCGCCTGGAGGTATTAAGCGGTAAACCAAGGAATACTCGCTTGTTGGGCATTTTAAAAGCGCATGAATAGATCTAATACCTTTTTGTTAGCAGTCTCGTATATTTTAGGATCATATTTGAAGTAATAAATCATGATAAATCAAGGATATTTTAAGCACTATTCAATATGTCCTTGTCAATTACCGATTTATGGAACGTTGGACAGCTATCAATGCATTCCGAGTAGCAATGTGTGGAATCGTGGTCGAACCCGAAACGCGATAAGCGTATAGGTCACTCTGACTACAATAGGTGCAAACGTTTCATTGAACATGCTCATATGCAGGTGTGACTTAGTCATGTAACTGTGTATAAGTACTATTTTTATCTCTAGTTTGATCAGTAACGCAGTAGAATTGACCTGAACGGACATGACACATTCTTAAAAATGTTGTCTTTACATACCCGATAAATATCTAGAGAGAAAATGGAACTAGAAAAAAGTAGTTTCGACTAGTTTTCATAACAAAATTGTAAACTGACGTCAGTCCATTAGTATTTCAGAAGTTATGGAGGTATATTTTGAAATCATATCATAATAAGAATATATATTTATAATGATGTGATATGTTAAAGTTTATGAAGATTAGATACGATGTATGATACGTATTACAATGGCGAAATCGGCGTTCACATTTTCCAAATCGTACCTATATAACGTTTCTTTCTTTCTTTTCTAGGTAAGGCATTCGGAGTACTGTACCTTCAACTGGGTCGTTAATGATGACACTAGACATGACGAATTCAGGCTGAATGTGAACAGTAATTGGTACATCGGTTTTAAGAAAAGGAGAAAGAAATCACGAAAAGGTTTTGGCAAACCTCTACTTGGATATTTCTACCAAAACGTCAAAATGAGGAAGTGCTATCAATTCCTAGTAACGCCTTTAGACGCGCGGCCACAACAACCTAAGCCACCGATCAACTGGGACGATGACGATTTAATTAATTACGATCCAGAGGGACAGTTCATAAGGTGGACAAGAAAACACAGATCTAGACTTCGAAAACAAAATAAGCATCGCTTCGGTCGTGGTATGAAAAAGAATGGACGACGAAAACATCGAAATAAAGTGAATAGATGAAATTTATTTATTTATCCTTAGGATTTAACCAATTACCAGTAATTCACTGCGGGCTAGACCAAAGCTGAAAACATTCCGCATGCGCATGCGCTGTTTTTGTACGCTTTGTTCCTTGCAACCCGAAGCCCAAGCGGCATGGCCAGTACAGAAAAAGGAACCTTTCGGCAATATCGCATAACATTTTATCGTTTCGTTGCGATAATACGCAAACAGAATGCAGAATTTTGCATCGTTTGGACTCCTGTGTCTGGTCACGTGATCCCATTGTGTGGAGAAATGTGTTCCAAACCATGACGTCAGGTTATGTTATTGATCATGTGATCGGAAAAATCTCAACAAAAATGGTCCGAAAGAGGTCCGTAAAATGAGCAGTTCAGTGCGACAAAAGTATTGTCTTTCGAATAACAGACGTATTGGGGTGGATAAACACCCATGTGATATGATGTGACTGTATCGGTCACACACCAGACAGGACTGACATCTACATTGTATATTGTGAATGGCAATTCGTATTGGATATTTTATACCATTTTCATTCATGCCAGTAAACCATATTCATCTCCCATTCACATTAAATGCTGTATATGTATCTATATATATATATATATATCGTCCGGTTATTGTCAGTACTGGATTGGCCCATGTATCGGTGACAATGGGAAACTTCATCTTGAATGCAAATCCTTGAGACGCTCAAGTCAATGCTACCTCGGGTGCCGGTGATGATGACGTCATTGAGAAAAAAACATGAATAACGTGGATTAGAGTTTGGCTAAACGTCTAGATGACATTTGAACTTTTGATCCTATTTTAGGCTATCGGCATGTACCAGATGACATGCATCTCTAGCACATCTGAGGGTGATTAGGCGTCACAGTGTCGACTGCCCGAGGTTCGAGTGACCATCGACGGCGGAACACTGGCTTTTTTAGTTATCTTCAATATGAATAAAAAGTCGGTAACACGGGTATTTAAATGCATTTCCATATGCAATCGTACATCTATTTCATTTCTCTGGGTTTCTACTCTCCCCATCCTCGTATAACAATGTCAGTAAACATGGTTAATGTTTTTACACAGTAAACTTCAAATGCCAGTACAAATTTTACCCTTAACTATTTAATGATTTCAAATCGGTCAGTAACTCGTAAATCAGCTAATTGAATGAATTTGTTTTGGTGATCCTGTTCACAAATTGTTTTTGGAACAAATCAACGCTTCGCTGTACGTTTGTCTTTCAATTCCGACATTTTAACGTCTAACTACTGTAGGTTTCTTTTATACCTATTGAGCTTTTTCCTTTATTGACTAAACGTAAACAGCATTGTTATCGATGCATATACCAAGGTTTTTTTTTCACATCTGAAGTATTTGGCTATGCATAATATTTCCCGACGATTTTGCGATAAATTTTCTGTTCTGTTAATGGGATCATATAAAATCTAAGTAAATAAACCTTAATTAAAAACTGTAAATGATCTACACATAATAGGTAGTTATACATCAATCATTTTGCATGGACATGAACGGCAATGAATTGACAAAGGAAGATGTATGCATGTGTGTATAAATGATCATCTCACTGAAATATATATCGTCTAGTCTATATTTAGGCTTAAATGAATGTAGCCGTAATATCAATAATCCTCATAAGCATTAGAACATGTGTGTATGTAATATGTCGATTGTTCAGGGAACGCCCATGCAACCCTTGTCATGTACTTACCTGGTGTACCGCTACCAAATGGCCGCTTCACTGCCACAAGGAGTGAAGTCGGAACACATCTATGTAGTTAAAACACATAAAAAGTTCAATCTTAATTGTTAATTGTTTCCTAGTTAATACAATGCATTGTTTGAGTTGTAAAATACTTTAAAATGTACTTATTTATTGTATTATGTAATTTAAATTATACATAATCAAACCAATCTTAGAATTATCGATCAATGTAATTTTGATTTGGAATTAAATGTTAATTACATTGGATCAAATGAGGAATAATCTCTTTCTTCTTCCTTTTTTAGTTATTTTCATCAGTTATTTTTATCAGTTACCTATGTCTGAGCGCGAGAACCACACTCCGGCCAGTATCTATATTTAACATTGTAATAGTGGTAGTTACGTGATGAATGACGTCATCAAAAACGATAATTTGACACATGCAATTGAAATCTGTTTTTGCCGTAATAATATATTAAACAGGGGGTCTTTGTTGGAATTATTCAAAATATTTAATGCATTTCAAAGAAATATTAATGAATTACAAATGTTTCCCTTCAAATTAAAATCAGACATCCCAGTCAAATTGTAAACATTGATGTTATTGTTACATGAAGAATGAGTGTTGTACGTTATTACATTTTACACTGAGTGTATAGTAAATATCTGTTGGTCCTTTAATGAGTCGCCGAGGTGAAATCGATGCCTATAGTTATCTATATATGCTTTTCGTTGTAAGGGATTACCCTATTAAAAGGTAATCCTACTGTAAGGGTCGTCCCAGGCCCAACAAACCTTGTTTAATGTAAATATCAGTTGTATTGTAATTGTTACATACGCCAAAGACATATTTATTAAAGAAATCGTGTACAAATGAAAAACCTGTTGATGTACATAATGTTACTCTGTCCCGTCAAATATTGTGTATTGACAACAACTGTTTGGTACACATGAGGAACGCATTAAAACCAACAGAAACAATGTAATTTACATTTGTCTGTTTTTATTTCTCATGCAATCTAATATGCCGTGAATGATGTGAAATATATACCTGAATGATGTTCTATGCCGTGAATGTGATGTAACTGGATGTAAATACGAAGATTTACGAAACTATACGGTTAAATGAAGTCGGAAATAGGTGTGGAAAAATCAAAGATTACCGACATTAAACCAAATCTTAATTTTAATTCAAAATCAACAAAACGAACAAAAAATAAGAAAATCGGATAGAGATAATTGAAATGTACAAGAAAAGAACCATGTGATCCTGAGGGTAAGCGTCTTCTTGTCCATCGACGACAATATCGCCAATCACCACTCACGTCTGTCCTCATATCACACAGATAATACAATGTTATCATGACATCATGATGTCTACCATAAACTTTCAATGATCATCATCCTACATTCTCGTAACCTCGTGTTATTTTATAGTTTGTTTTTCTACTGTCAAAATTATCGTGATTAGGGGAACATAAAGATTTACAAATTTTACTTTGTGATGAAATTGGATGTGAACAGTTAGATGATTTCCGAAATGATACTGTAGGGTTAAGCTGGGTGTGTGTTGTAAGGTAAATTTCGTAACTATAATTATGATGGACGCTGCTTTACGAATGTTATGACGCACATGGTGTAGTTAACTAACAATTTAACAATTATGTCATTTCTATGACTCTATATTCAACACATACAGAATGTATTTACATTGGAGTAGTGGCATTTGGTTTAAACGAAATCATTTTTTTAAGCTCCGATTGCTATATATCACTCAATGTTTGCACTTATGCCATTGGTACTTGATATGCGCGTCGTGTATGCAGCATTAGAGATCATGCAGCGACAAATATAGACATCTTCAGATTCATTTGCATATATGATTGCAATAAATAGGAAATTAATTATTCACCAGGTCAGCCCCGTAAGAATTTATTTAAAACCTGTTGCTAAATAATGTTAGATACAATTCCATAAACATTCAAAGACAAGACAATAACTCAACGTCAACAAGGAGAAGAGATGAAGACCGCCATGACTCTCCTTCCAACGCCAGTCAATAATGAGTCCGTACCTCGCATCTTTATGAATCTTCTCGTGATGACCTCGTGTGACCTCTTCACAATATCCAAGATGAATCTAGATACTCAGGACTGGTAAGGATTTCCTACCAGATATAGCTTATAGTGTGTATAAAATAATTAGGGCAAAAATTGACGTCACATTATAAATCATTTGAATATTATTATTATTATTATTATTATATGGAAACGGCTCTGTGAAGAAATGAATTAAAATAAATATGTTTACTGTCATAATCGGAACTATGGAGATACTGAAGATTGCTTGTCGGCAACTCATTTACATGTATATCATGCAGATGATGATTAAAAAACAAACAAAAACGATTCATATGACGGACAAAAAATATTCAGAATTATTTAATAAATCATGTTACATTAAAGAACATCCAGCTATCTAGATGGTCATATAAAGACGGATGTCAAGGGGACACCAACAGACAGGGTCATATGAGGAAGGTGTCGAAGGAACACCAACAGACAGGGTCATATAAAGACGGATGTCAAGGGGACACCAACAGTCAGGGTCATATGAGGAAGGGTGTCGAGGGGACACCAACAGACAGGGTCATATGAGGAAGGTGTCAAAGGAACACCAACAGACAGGGTCGTATAAAGACGGATGTCAAGGGGACACCAACAGTCAGGGTCATATGAGGAAGGGTGTCGAGGGGACACCAACAGACAGGGTCATATGAGGAAGGGTGTCGAGGACACACCAACAGTCAGGATCATATAAAGACGGGTGTCAAGGGGACACCAACAGACAGGGTCATATGAGGAAGGGTGTCGAAGGGACACCAACAGTCAGGGTCATATGAGGAAGGGTGTCAAGAGGACACCAACAGTCAAGGTCATATGAGAAAGGGTGTCGAGGGGACACCATCAGTCAGGGTCATATGAGGAAGGGTGTCGAGGGGACACCAACGGTCAGGGTCATATGAGGAAGTGTGTCAAGAGGACACCATCAGTCAGGGTCATATGAGGAAGTGTGTCAAGAGGACACCATCAGTCAGGGTCATATGAGGAAGGGTGTCGAGGGGACACCATCAGTCAGGGTCATATGAGGAAGGGTGTCGAGGGGACACCGACAGTCAGGGTCATATGAGGAAGTGTGTCAATAGGACACCATCAGTCAGGGTCATATGAGGACGGGTGTCGAAGGGACATCAACAGTCAGGGTCATATGAGGAAGTGTGTCGAAGGGACATCAACAGTCAGGGTCATATGAGGATGGGTGTGATGAAGTCACTCACAGCCAAGGTCATATGGGGATGGGTGTGAGGTAGTCACTCACAGCCAAGTCATAGAGGGCGAGTGTGATGAAGTCACTCACAGACAAGGTCATAGAGTACGGGTGTGAGGAAGTCACTCACAACCAAGGTCATATTAGGACGTTTGTCAAGGGGACACTAACAGACAGGGTCATATGAGGAAGGTGTCGAAGGAACACCAACAGACAGGGTCATATAAAGACGGATGTCAAGGGGACACCAACAGTCAGGGTCATATGAGGAAGGGTGTCGAGGGGACACCAACAGACAGGGTCATATGAGGAAGGTGTCAAAGGAACACCAACAGACAGGGTCATATAAAGACGGATGTCAAGGGGACACCAACAGTCAGGGTCATATGAGGAAGGGTTTCGAGGGGACACCAACAGACAGGGTCATATGAGGAAGGGTGTCGAGGACACACCAACAGTCAGGATCATATAAAGACGGGTGTCAAGGGGACACCAACAGACAGGGTCATATGAGGAAGGGTGTCAAGAGGACACCAACAGTCAAGGTCATATGAGAAAGGGTGTCGAGGGGACACCATCAGTCAGGGTCATATGAGGAAGGGTGTCAAGAGGACACCAACAGTCAAGGTCATATGAGAAAGGGTGTCGAGGGGACACCATCAGTCAGGGTCATATGAGGAAGGGTGTCGAGGGGACACCAACAGTCAGGATCATGTGAGGGAGGGTGTCGAGGGGACACCAACAGTCAAGGTCATATGAGAAAGGGTGTCGAGGGGACACCATCAGTCAGGGTCATATGAGGAAGGGTGTCGAGGGGACACCAACGGTCAGGGTCATATGAGGAAGTGTGTCAAGAGGACACCATCAGTCAGGGTCATATGAGGAAGTGTGTCAAGAGGACACCATCAGTCAGGGTCATATGAGGAAGGGTGTCGAGGGGACACCATCAGTCAGGGTCATATGAGGAAGGGTGTCGAGGGGACACCGACAGTCAGGGTCATATGAGGAAGTGTGTCAAGAGGACACCATCAGTCAGGGTCATATGAGGACGGGTGTCGAAGGGACATCAACAGTCAGGGTCATATGAGGAAGTGTGTCGAAGGGACATCAACAGTCAGGGTCTATGAGGATGGGTGTGATGAAGTCACTCACAGCCAAGGTCATATGGGGATGGGTGTGAGGTAGTCACTCACAGCCAAGTCATAGAGGACGAGTGTGATGAAGTCACTCACAACCAAGGTCATATTAGGACGTTTGTCAAGGGGACACTAACAGACAGTGTCATATTAGGACGGTTGTCAAGGGGACACTAACAGACAGGGTCATATGAGGACGGTTGTCAAGGGGGCACTAACATACAGTGTCATATGAGGACGGTTGTCAAGGGGACACTAACAGACAGGGTCATATTAGGACGGTTGTCAAGGGGACACTAACAGACAGGGTCATATAAGGACGGGTGTTACATATGTAAGAAGTCACTCACAACCAAGGTCATATCAGGACGGGTGTTACATATGTAAGAAGTCACTCAAAACCAAGGTCATATTAGGACAGTTACCAAAGGGACACTAACAGACAAGGTCATATTAGGACGGTTGTCAAGGGGACACTAACAGACAGGGTCATATGAGGACGGGTGTTAAGAAGTCACTCACAACCAAGGTCATATTAGGACAGTTGCCAAAGGGACACTAACAGACAGGGTCATATTAGGACGGTTGTCAAGGGGACACTAACAGACAGGGTCATATTAGGACGGTTGTCAAGGGGACACTAACAGACAGGGTCATATTAGGACGGTTGTCAAGGGGACACTAACAGACAGGGTCAAATTAGGACGGTTGTCAAGGGGACACTAACAGACAGGGATCATATGAGACGTAATGCCGTCAATACAGACATCGGGGGATACCAAGAAAACAATCGAGTAATATTGAACACCAATTTCATAATTAGTCTAATTAGGTGGTCATAATCCTTGTTTCCATAATATTTCCAGACATATAGAATATTTATTGTCGCCTTAAACTATTTAATAACATGTGATACGAGTAACCATATTTTTAGCATAACTGATTTCTTCTGTTTTATGCCCGTATCACAAATATCGCACGGCGCATTCAAAACAACGGTATTGTGACGTCATAGATGAAATACGTCACACAATCCTCCCAGCAGTAAAACAACAAAAAACATTAATTACATCCCTATAGTAAAATGGAAAAAGAATTATCATTGATCCATTTTCTCACAAAGTTGATATTGATTTGATAACAGAATATTATGGTCATAAACATGCAGAACACATTGAATAGAATACATTGAAATGCCACTCACCAAAATGTCCGTAGTGGTTTTTGATACATTGATCAGATAAGTATCCTAAAAAGATTTAATTCAACTAATATAACAACATGATTTATATCATTAATTTGCATCCGCTCAATGTATATCTACTTGCCAGTTTAGCAAACTGACAAGATGACACAATTGGTAAGAAAACATTCAGTATTGAATCACTAGTCAAGACATTTACATATTTGTATGTGACTCGGATAGAATTGTTCTTACATGTTATACTCATAGCGATACAAATTTTCGAGAAGTGTGTCCTATTTTTCTAATATTTGGATAAAGAATCGTAAAAAAGACACACAAGATATGTTTTATGGTAAATTGATACATGGACTCGATAAACTGCAATTACATATGAATATTACTACTTGGAAATAATGAAATGCTTTACATCTATAATACAATCCCTTAGTTTAGGCAGGATTTAATCAAATGATATAACGCTTTTAGTTTAAAATATTCAGCATAAAGTTCAAGTACATAACGTTAGGTTGCTTCAGAACAAAACCTGCGTACATGCTGTCATAAAGATAAAGTTTGTATAATGTAAATAAGAGCATAAAACTGTAGACTAATGTCGTAATTTTGAAGAGGGGGTCAGTTAATCACCTTAAGATGTACCGCATGTATATTTTAGACCCGACATTTATCATAATAACACGCGGTGGAAACTATGTCATTTTCACAGTCTATAGACTACAGCCGCCAGGATACACAACAGGCATTCGCGGATAGGTAAATACTCACATGTCCTAATTCAGCCTGGCTATGATAGCAGTGTAAATATTTTATTACGATTTGAAATGACAAAGTTGCTCTACAACAAGTGCACGCTAGATAAATATGTCTTTACCCATACTTAGGTATCGCTTAATCACGTGAGGGTCACATAATGTACATAATTAGGCACGTTTACTAACAAATAAATACAAACACAACATTACGATTATATATAACTTATCATTTTCCTAACAGTAACATAACCAATTCATCTACATACAAAGCAATTCTGAAACCTATTTTTTTTTTTTTTTTTTTTTTCGGATCGCCATGTTAGAGCGCTAAATCGTCCCTTTCATAGTACACCTGGCTAACATAATATACTGATGATCGATATCAATTTTCCTTAATGCGCCGCTTTACAGATGGGCATGTTGTAATGTTATGTAGGTATATCTACCGTCTATATGCGATATCAATCATGTATCCATCAATATTAATATCAAATATATTTTACAACGATTGCGAAACAAATTGTTTAAGTACTTCTAACGTTGTTCTAGCATATTTTTATTCTGGCATAGGTTTTGAACAGTTACAGATATCTAGAAAAATCTTGCAACATATATGCCACACCAAAACCACGTCACTGCGACCTTCATTTGAAGTCAAATGTCAATCCGTCGCGAAATTTCATAAATAGAGAAGGTAAGACGGTTCACAAAGAACAATTTCTAGTTTCAGCTTCAATTATCACTCTTGTTTGGGCAGATGGAAGCGTGCAAGGAGTTTTAAGAGGGAATAAAACGGGGATACATGTGTCCAGAGAAAACCCACGTGGTCGGCAAATGCCTCGAATACCTTTTCACGTCCGGCCGGGAAATCGAACCCGGGTCGCCTAATGATAGATGAGGGACTACCACATGTATGACTTAAACTTTAGTTACATTAATAAAACCGTTAAAGATCGCGTGATAACAAGTATATATAATATTTGTATTTAGGATAAATACTGTTAAATGAAATGTAGCAAGGAATGATATTCGTTTTTATTTAGGATGATTACTGTTAAATGAAATGTAGCAAGGAATGATATTCGTTTTATGTATATTTCTTTTTGTGATCAACGTTAAATAGCATCACTGTCGTTGACGTTTTCACAAATAAGAGAAATTGAAATTTTAGTAAGATATTAATTCACCACAAAGTTAATATCTAGATTGTAGTTGTTTTCGTGGGGTGATTGAAATCAATTATATCGACGGAATGTCTGGCTGTTTCTAAATATTCCAACTATTAAACAGGAAATTACTCTAAAACCATTTTGTACCTTAATGTGCCTATCGAAGGTTTTACAGGGATGAATGCTTACATATTTATATCCATGGTAAACATGCTTGACATATTTTGAGTGAAAGTATTTTTCTTGAATCAGATCGAGCTAATTAACTTTAAGATATCTTAAGCAAACATAACAATATCCATACAAACATGTCCTGTTGAACATAACTCTCAGATAAAACTATCAGTGGTTAACAAGTTTATCTAACTTATTCAAACACTTTACGATATTTTAATGTCCATGGGATCTGTAGCTAGTCATATGCTCCATTACGTATAAGATACATGTATCATAAGCCTTTGATTATGTAGTTACCCTTTGAGAGTTAACCGATTAATTATAAACTTGGCATGTTCTTGATTGATAACTTACATGAATGAACATATAGACAAATACAGACCATGGATACTAGGCGCTCCCCTTAAAACATATATGCATTCGTTTTGTTTTCAGGTTCGTTAACGGTATACTCTATTTGAAGTTTTAGGGGTATATATGACATGTAAAAGTATGATTTTCGTTGTTATCCTCTTTGACTACAGCTTTCCGTGTATTTACAGACCTAAACATCGCGCCAGCATGTCAGTGTAAAACACAAACGTGCTCTAATGGAAACGCTAACGTGTTACGATAAATGAATGGTATCTAAGATCTCCGTATGCCCATTTGAGCTGCCATCACTGGTATTTCCGTAGTAACGGGCGTTTTGGCATCACCTGCGGTTGGAATATTGGAAGTTTCCATTCAAATATCTTTCATTAAAGAACAGCGTGCTCTATTTAGTTATCAGTCAGTCATTAAACATATTCATCGTTTGTCTGTGAAAAGCAGTAAATACACTATATTTAACTCAAAATGTCCCTACCGTGTCTTTGTCGACCTCATGCCTCATAGCAAACCATTTCTTTCAGCTCCTTCCATTACAACAACATTAATTATACTACGTTGTTATGCTGAAGGTTTTTTTTATAATAAGCTTTCTTGTTTTGGAACACAGCCCTTCACAATAGAAAATAGAAAAATATCTGCCAAAATCTCCGAGAATAACTCGTTTTGAACCGAGGCAGAATGAGACAAATTTGTTGATGGACCTACGTTGAGTTCTTTTCATTTGCAGTGGCAACATGGTATGTCTGTTACGTTTGCTGGACTCATTAGTATATTGTAAAGCACCATGAGCTAATGAGCGTGCAGCTTTTTAAAGAGTCTATTTCAGATGTATTGAGAGTTAGCCTATATCACCGACACCGGGCCAACACATATTAAACCTAATGTACAGAAATTCAGTAAATATTCCCGTTTTGTAACAAAGTCGTTTTAAAATACAAATGAAACAACTATCGTCCGCGCAATGAAGTACAGGGAAATGTTAATTTGGAATTTATTAATTTATATAACGACTGTCTATATCATGTGAAGATCCAGTTAAACAGATAGGTAAAACGTCGTCGGACTATTACAGATCAGACACGACTACATGTTTACTGGTTCTGGCTCCTTAAATGGTCGCGTCTCAAGCATTGCAATGACTCGTAGGAAAATGACATTTGCTGTGCAACTAGCAGGGGACGCAGCCATCAGGAAGTTTATCCAGTTACGATAGTGTGTCGCGTATGGGGAGAAGATAATTACTGTACACACCCTGTAGCCATTGCGATTGATAGTGATCACCGTAGTATATGGATTAGTATTGTGGTATCTCAAGATAATTTTCAACAAATTAAGGATGTTAATGTCAAACATTTACTGCACTGAAAAACAGAGAAAATTATTGAGTGTATACAGATGTAACTAAAAATAGATTTAGTACTGTCACCATCTCTCCGTGTACTAAGTGTCCAGTGTTAACTGGCGATGCCCTTCTTTCGCATTTTAGTCACATGAGATGACCTTTACCTACATCTGATGACCTTCACCTATATCTGATGATTTTAGCCACCTCAGATGACAATCAGTTCCGAAACAAAATTGTATCACCACAACACCAAAGCATGTTCAGTACTTGCTTGCATACGTCCTGAAATGTGGTGTCATATCATGTGATAGATGATAATTAAATTGTATTTAATGGTTCGTTGGGATATGATGTATTACTTTGATAAAGCCAGCAACTTACATAGCCTAAAGCTAATGCACAATTGTGTGGAGTATACATCAATTCTATTTATAACATCGTTTGACACTATAAATGTTATATTTTTGATGGGTTGTTGATTTTTCACTCACAAGATACATTCAGTCTTACATTCGCAAAAAAAAAAAAAAAAAATATCCCTGATTCCACATATTTAACATTTTCATGACTTTTGCAGTCTATACATAGCTTCACGTAATAGTTCTATCAAAGTGCCCCCGTGTATTGATAAAGGATTCTCTGTGTCTGGCCGATACTTGGACTAACATTGCTTTAGCAAAAAATAACACAAAATATACACAAAACCGTAATTATAAATAACTCAAAATGGATTAAATGAGGTCAACAGATTGACAACTTAAAGATATTCATAGATACCAATGGAAACGTCAAGGATACGCAAAGTAATACTTGTTCCATACCGACATATGGTCTCTGCTTATCCACGACATTTGTCATTTAAATCCAGTAGTATCATGCGTTTATAAAATTGATAGCCAGACTAGTGGTCCCAAAATCGCCAGGCAAATGACCTAATAAACATGTCGAATTAATTTATCCTCCAAGAAATTGTATAAAAAATCATTATTGCATTTTTTTTTCGGCGGGTTTGAATCTAATGCAGATTCGGTATCTATGATAAGTTTTGTACAGAGGTAAGTAAAACGGAATGTGCAAAGAAGATATACAAAGGGGAAATTTATATGACGAATGTGGTTCGAGCTCCGAATTAGCACTGGGTATCAATATCGTGAAACAAGTCCCCATTTAGAAGCACTACTACACAAACTCTATGCGTGAGGCTTATTAGTTTCCTCTCGCAATTGCAATAATGATATATTTCGTCATCGAAAATATGTGTAGATTGATTACACAAATTGTACTGATATTGGTTTGACCTTCGACCTAAATTGACACGACACAATTGAACAATTACTGTTTCAAATCTATATTTCCTTTTGCGGTAGATGTTAATTACATGTTTATGAATACATCAAATTTAATTCAGCGTTTTATGAACGTAAATGGTGTCACCTGATTTAGTTATGTCACAATTCTCAAAGAAAAATGATCAAAGTGACGCTAGACTTTCTGATCCTAACAAGGATTTAAAATAGCTTGAAATCAATAGCTTATTCGACTATGATTGTTATCGTTCTGTTCCGCCAATCCTCGTTTAAATGACAATAAACGCTGATTGAAAACAGAAATCATCATAAAATAAATACACAAATTGGAAAGCATTTTCATAAAAATCACACCTACGCAAATAACTTACATACTTACCATGATTCTGTATATATGAGGTACATGTAAGTTCCTAATGAGCCACGCGAAACGTGACGGGATCGCAGGCGGTGTGATAACAAGGCAGAAATGAGACTTATGTGAATAAATGAATGAAAATAAAAAGGATGTGCCTTATTTGTGACTCATTGAAATAGACAATGATTCCAACGTTGTGTTCTCGCGTCACATAGACTTCCCAAGTGGTAACTACTCTGTTAAGTAACTCAAGGACCAAGACACGGCCGACAAAAAGACGAACCAGTAATTCAAACTCAAAATCGAGAAAATGACCATAGAATATGAAAAAAAACAGATAGACATGGAAACCATTACCAGAGTACAGGGAAAGCAAGACCAAGAGTTTGGGGGAAGAGAGCGTCCTCTGTTTATAGCGAAGAAACCTCCATTGAAGAATAATCGTATATCTACATGAACATCTCAAATACTAATCCTGAAGGAAATGATTATCATTTTACTGTGTGTCAGTCTGACCCAGAACCTGCAGCTTGTTTGCTGCTTTCGTAAGATATATATAATTGCAACAAAAACAGCAGGGCAGGGAGCGGTGGTTAAATGTTCATTAATTAATGACCCGAGAATTCAGTCAGAAACACATTAGCTTGTGTCGGCATACTATTTATCAATGACTTATATCGTATCCATCTTTGATACTGCAAAGTAGCAACGATAGGGTATTATTATTGGCACTGATGGCAAGAGTCCTATTGAACTCGTGTCATCCCCCATGGCCAAGCATCCAAATGATATTTGATTGATTGACCCATTATCTGTATATATAGTAAAACTTCTTCATATCTTTTTTTATATATATATCAAAACATTGAAAACCTTCACACCATCAAACCAGGATGACAAAAACGCTAGTTACAAGGAAAGAGAGATGTTCGTAGGCAGGAATGTAATTAGTGGTAAGACTGGCCTAAATACATAATACCACAAAATGGTCATTCTGTCTAAATTATGACAACATACCAGCCTAACTAGAATTAGCTCGCTAATACAATTATATACAAACAAGATGATAATCTTTCCGTTGTGATCTACCGTATGGCTCGGTCTATAGTAATTTATGACATCAAAGTAAAAGTTACGTAAATCAGTATACGACAGGATCTTATAATCAAACACATTTCAAAAGTGTGACGTATATGTGCATAACTTGAAGCAAACAAACAAACTTACATGGGTAGCAAAGACATATGAATGTATGGAATGAGTTAAGTAGCTATATAATTTGAAAGATCCGTATCCTAACCACAACCAGCAATTAGAAATGGTTTCTGCAAACTATTCGAAAAAGTCTGCTTGTACATGTCAAACGAACAGACGTGTTCGACAGCTCGCAAAACAGCTTCCAATTGTTGTATGTGTTAAGGTTAGATATCTCTTTCGCAATAACACATATGTAGCTAACAAAAAAGGTAAAGCACAGTGTCGTTTATTCTTTATACTTAAAATAACAATTATCCGGTCATGGTACATTTTATACCTGTCTATTCATACATAAATCTTACAGTCATGCACTTGACATATCTGAGGTTATACTAGCAATATATAACTCTAACATTGATACACCAGACATAATGTACGGGCTATATTCTTTATACATCAATCTAACAATGATACACCAGACATAATGTACGGGATATATTCTATACACCAATCTAACAATGATACCACAGACATAATGTACGGGCTATATTCTTTATACATCAATCTAACAATGATACCACAGACATAATGTACGGGATACATTCTTTATACATCAATCTAACATTGATACCACAGACATAATGTACGGGATATATTCTTTATACATCAATCTAACAATGATACACCAGACATAATGTACGGGATATATTCTTTATACATCAATCTAACATTGATACACCAGACATAATGTACGGGATATATTCTTTATACATCAATCTAACATTGATACACCAGACATAATGTACGGGATATATTCTTTATACATCAATCTAACAATGATACCACAGACATAATGTACGGGATATATTCTTTATACATCAATCTAACAATGATACCAGACATAATGTACGGGATATATTCTTTATACATCAATCTAACAATGATACCACAGACATAATGTACGGGATATATTCTTTATACATCAATCTAACAATGATACACCAGACATAATGTACGGGATATATTCTTTATACATCAATCTAGCAATGATACACCAGACATAATGTACGGGATATATTCTTTATACATCAATCGAACAATGATACACCAGACATAATGTACGGGATATATTCTTTATACATCAATCTAGCAATGATACCACAGACATAATGTACGGGATATATTCTTTATACATCAATCTAACAATGATACACCAGACATAATGTACGGGATATATTCTTTATACATCAATCTAACAATGATACCACAGACATAATGTACGGGATATATTCTTTATACATCAATCTAACAATGATATACCAGACATAATGTACGGGATATATTCTTTATACATCAATCTAACAATGATACCACAGACATAATGTACGGGATATATTCTTTATACATCAATCTAACAATGATACACCAGACATAATGTACGGGATATATTCTTTATACATCAATCTAACAATATTACCACAGACATAATGTACGGGAAATATTCTTTATACATCAACCTAACAATGATATACCAGACATAATGTACGGGATATATTCTTTATACATCAATCTAACAATGATACCACAGACATAATGTTCGGGATACATTCTTTATACATCAATCTAACAATGATACACCAGACATAATGTACGGGATATATTCTTTATACATCAATCCAACAATGATATACCAGACATAATGTACGGGATATATTCTTTATCCATCAATCTAACAATGATACCACAGACATAATGTACTGGATATATTCTTTATACATCAATCCAACAATGATATACCAGACATAATGTACGGGATATATTCTTTATACATCAATCTAACAATGATACCACAGACATAATGTTCGGGATATATTCTTTATACATCAATCTAACAATGATACACCAGACATAATGTACGGGATATATTCTTTATACATCAATCTAACAATGATACACCAGACATAATGTACGGGATATATTCTTTATACATCAATCTAACAATGTTACACCAGACATAATGTACGGGATACATTCTTTATACATCAATCTGACATTGATACCACAGACATAATGTACGGGATATATTCTTTATACATCAATCCAACAATGATATACCAGACATAATGTACGGGATATATTCTTTATACATCAATCTAACAATGTTACACCAGACATAATGTACGGGATACATTCTTTATACATCAATCTGACATTGATACCACAGACATAATGTACGGGATATATTCTTTATACATCAATCTAACATTGATACCACAGACAAAATGTACGGGATATATTCTTTATACATCAATCTAACAATGATACACCAGACATAATGTACGGGATATATTCTTTATACATCAATCTAACAATGTTACACCAGACATAATGTACAGGATACATTCTTTATACATCAATCTAACAATGATACCACAGACATAATGTACGGGATATATTCTTTATACATCAATCTAACAATGATACACCAGACATAATGTACGGGATATATTCTTTATACATCAATCTAACAATATTACCACAGACATAATGTACGGGATATATTCTTTATACATCAACCTAACAATGATATACCAGACATAATGTACGGGATATATTCTTTATACATCAATCTAACAATGATACCACAGACATAATGTTCGGGATACATTCTTTATACATCAATCTAACAATGATACACCAGACATAATGTACGGGATATATTCTTTATACATCAATCCAACAATGATATACCAGACATAATGTACGGGATATATTCTTTATCCATCAATCTAACAATGATACCACAGACATAATGTACTGGATATATTCTTTATACATCAATCCAACAATGATATACCAGACATAATGTACGGGATATATTCTTTATACATCAATCTAACAATGATACCACAGACATAATGTTCGGGATATATTCTTTATACATCAACCTAACAATGATACACCAGACATAATGTACGGGATATATTCTTTATACATCAATCTAACAATGATACACCAGACATAATGTATGGGATATATTCTTTATCCATCAATCTAACAATGATACCACAGACATAATGTACTGGATATATTCTTTATACATCAATCCAACAATGATATATCAGACATAATGTACGGGATATATTCTTTATACATCAATCTAACAATGATACCACAGACATAATGTTCGGGATATATTCTTTATACATCAACCTAACAATGATACACCAGACATAATGTACGGGATATATTCTTTATACATCAATCTAACAATGATACCACAGACATAATGTAAAGGATATATTCTTTATACATCAACCTAACAATGATACACCAGACATAATGTACGGGATATATTCTTTATACATCAATCTAACAATGATACCACAGACATAATGTACGGGATATATTCTTTATCCATCAATCTAACAATGATACCACAGACATAATGTACTGGATATATTCTTTATACATCAATCCAACAATGATATACCAGACATAATGTACGGGATATATTCTTTATACATCAATCTAACAATGATACCACAGACATAATGTTCGGGATATATTCTTTATACATCAACCTAACAATGATACACCAGACATAATGTACGGGATATATTCTTTATACATCAATCTAACAATGATACACCAGACATAATGTATGGGATATATTCTTTATCCATCAATCTAACAATGATACCACAGACATAATGTACTGGATATATTCTTTATACATCAATCCAACAATGATATATCAGACATAATGTACGGGATATATTCTTTATACATCAATCTAACAATGATACCACAGACATAATGTTCGGGATATATTCTTTATACATCAACCTAACAATGATACACCAGACATAATGTACGGGATATATTCTTTATACATCAATCTAACAATGATACCACAGACATAATGTAAAGGATATATTCTTTATACATCAACCTAACAATGATACACCAGACATAATGTACGGGATATATTCTTTATACATCAATCTAACAATGATACCACAGACATAATGTACGGGATATATTCTTTATACATCAATCTAACATTGATACACCAGACACAATGTACGGGATATATTCTTTATACATCAATCTAACAATGATACACCAGACACAATGTACGGGATATATTCTTTATACATCAATATAACAATGATACACCAGACATAATGTACGGGATATATTCTTTATACATCAATATAACAATGATACACCAGACATAATGTACGGGATATATTCTTTATATATCAATCTAACAATGATACACCAGACATAATGTACGGGATATATTCTTTATACATCAATCTACCAATGATACACCAGATATAATGTACGGGATATATTCTTTATACATCAATCTAACAATGATACACCAGACATAATGTACGGGATATATTCTTTATACATCAATCTAACAAGGATACCACAGACATAATGTACGGGATATATTCTTTATACATCAACCTAACAATGATACACCAGACATAATGTACGGGATATATTCTTTATACATTAATCTAACAATGGTACCACAGACATAATGTACGGAATATATTCTTTATACATCAACCTAACAATGATACACCAGACATAATGTACGGGATATATTCTTTATACATTAATCTAACAATGATACACCAGACATACATTGTAATGTACGGGATATATTCTTTATACATCAATCTAACAATGATACACCAGACATAATGTACGGGATATATTCTTTATACATCAATCCAACAAAGATACACTCATGACTACCATTTTCCTGTACGTGTTATGGCATAATACTCCTCGAAATACTGCTATAATCAGACGCAATCTATGATATTGTCCAGCAACAAAGGATCTTAATCCTAGTACAGAACTAGTCGTCTGAGGGCTATAATTAAACATCTAATGCGAAATGCTGTACCAATTATATGTGAGACCTCTTTGATAGGCCGAGGTAAAATATTTAGAGCAAATTTACTTTTCAAAGGGTTTTGTAATCGGGACGTTTCTTATACTACATTTAATCTAAATATCATTGAAATCTTTAATTTGATCAAATTCCTTTCATCATGGGTTGCTCAATTTGTTTGTTTTAATTTATGATTTTAATCATAGGTTAGAAACGTTCTGATTTAGATGTAGTACATGTCTGGGTCCTTTGAACTGCGAGTAAATTGTCATAGTTTCAATGACCCTATCAATACATTTCAAAGGTGGTCCACCCTCAATAGGCAGACGACAATGGGCCTACGTTAGCAGGTGGAGTAACGGGCAGGCTAATGGTAGGCCTACCAAATGTTTCCATCGATAAGGATAGATGATTAAATACCATACAATTAGGATATGTTTGTCTGACCTTGGATGAAATATGCTTATTGGGAAAGATTACCCGATTATACTGTTGATGAATTGACCTCGGTAGGAAAGCGTGGACTGTTGTGAAGGAGGAGATATACTTCAGGTAGAATTTGTGATTTATGGGGAAATTCAGGACAAAACACACACCATGACAGTTAAAGTATTCAGCTTGCAGAAGTGACCACCGGGCTACATAAATCTAAATATCTAAGTCTTTTGTTGTATTTATATATATGTGTATTGACTGTCTCGTGTTGTATATGGATAAAAATAGGGAACTGGACTCTAGGTACCGAATATACATGGTCATAAGTGCGCCGTGTGTGTCTGGACGGTGGGTGTCCCGTGTACGAAACTACACTCAATTTGACTGACGTGTTAAACCAACATAAATATAACACTTGTGACAAGTTGGTTAAAAACGTGAAGAGGTTCAACTCACAAGATTTTGCATACCTACATAACAGGAATTTCCTGGCCAGTCATCCGTCAAAATGTTTAGGTTCTATAATATAAAGTTAGAAATATACATCTTAACAACACATCTATATAGGTGACAAACACGTCATACAATGTACTTTTGTTAGGGGTTTAATTCAGTGGAAGCTGTGCAGCGTCTCCGATAGGTGGTATTGTGTAGCCAACTAACAGGTTAATTGAAGTGCAAAATGATTAATATGCTCTCGGCTGCCCTATGTATGGTAGGTCTCTATACAGTCTAATGTCTAAATATACCCAAGATAGTTCCATAGTGTGTCTATCGAGGGGTGATGACCAATGGGTGTACAGTTGTGGCACAATGACATGCCAGCAATACCTGATTATATTCTCACACCATCTACTGTGAACTGGATGTTAATTTTTTCATTCAATTAAGTATTCAGTCCCCTTTAAAAAAAAAACAACAGCACACGTTTGAGATATTGTAATCTGACTGATAAGTTAAATGTCATTACTCCAGAATTACATGCATATATATGTACAGTATAATAAAAATAGAATTTTCACATACCTGGTTTGAAATATTGGTAATAGTACAACAAACGACACAGTCTTCGTTTAACGTAAGCGATTTCAGTTCAAATACAAACTTTACAGTATCATATTGTAACAAAAATACTACACTATCTTATAGTAACAAAATATCTCACTCTCATATAGTAACAAAAATATTACACTATCATATAGTAACAAACATACGACACTATCATATAGTAACAAAATACTGCATTTTATATAGTAACAAAAATACTACACTTTCATATAGTAACAAAATACTGCACTTTTATATCGTAACAAAAATACTACACTTTTATATAGTAACAAAATACTGCACTATCATATAGTAACAAAAATACTACACTTTCATATCGTAACAAAAATACCACACTTTCATATAGCAACAAAATACTGCACTTTTATATAGTAACAAAATACTGCACTTTTATATAGTAACACATTTATTACACATTCATAAAGTAACAAAAATACTACACTTTTATATAATAACAAAATACTGCACTTTTGACCGGGTGGGGTGTGCTGCTGGATGTCTTCGGCAGTATGCTTCAGTGAGGTAGCACTATAAATCGGCAAAAGTTCCGGCCTATCACAAGGAGACTTAACACGAACATACCGCAGCCTCCCCAAACACACATACGCACTCACCACAAACATGCATATCGCACGCACGGGAGGCCGTCCTTAAATGACCTTAGCTGTTAATAGGACGTTAAACAAAATAAACCAAACCAAACCAAACTGCACTTTTATATAGTAACAAAATACTGCACTTTTATATAGTAACAAAAATACTACACTATCATATCGTAACAAAATAATAAACTTTCATATAGCAACACAATACTACACTATTTTATTGTGTTTTGTTACTTATTATCATATCTTATCTTCGAAAATTAATGAGTCCATTGCAATGATGAAAATAAGTTCCAAAGAAGTGGTGCAACATATGCACGTTATGAATGAAACCAAGTTACTACATAGATATTTTAGTTTCTCAATTAAACGATATTTAATCGCAATTAACCGATGAATACATCAATGGTTAAATGGTAACAATAAAGTGTACAGTGTGAGGGGAGATGTATCGGGTAATGAGGTGGGGGACCCACATGTAACGTTACATAATCACTCCGTCTTGTTTGTTGGTGCCGGCGCGTGCCCTTTCATTAACTACACATACAAAGTATATTGTCTGTCTATTATACAAAAGTATCCTTTACATTTCTCCTCAGTAATGGGTTCATTACGCTTGTTGTCTGTGGCAGTGATAGTAAACTAACTGGAATGTTGTAGATATATCTCTGTTCATTAAAAGGGTGTGTCCAGCGGAACACATAAATATGACAGGCGAAAGCTTCTTCTCCTCAAAGGGATGTATCACCTTTCGACTATCATTGGAGGTCCTTATACTCCCCAGGGAATTAGCACATCTAACCTATTCGGCGATATCCTTGTTTTGTACAATGTTGTAATTAGAAAGATCAGTTAAGGAATGTTTTAATTAAGAAGGATCCAAAATTGTTTGTTTAGTCCGACAAGAGAGCAATAATACATTGTGACAGAGATAATATAATTATACACGAATCATAAGCTCGGGCATTACCGGCTCTCATTCCTCCTGTGCATTTCCAAGGCTTTCATTTAAAAAATGATCCTGATTTCATTTACATGTTGTTAGTACCTGATGTCTGATTGGGAAAATCAGCAAACTGTTCGGCAAACCTAATACATATGAGTTCTGGCAATTTAGATTAAACGCAATTAATTACGATTTAAATAAGATTACCGCTAACAGGTGTTCAGGTATAGTTAGTATATATCAATGTTATTATAAATGAACACATAGAGATTAATTTCAGCAGAAACTTATGACTAAATTTACTGACCCCTGAATTATAATGTTACTACATATAAGTACAGTTTGGTGTTATCATAGATACAATATAACTAAACATATATCAAAGTATCATAGTTTTTGTACATCATAACTTGTGAACCGCTTTGAGACGACAATGTTGCTTTGATATAGCAGTATATAAAACTCCAAATAATTAATTATTATTATTACTATCAAATCAGACAGTACTAGAACGCTACCTCTATATCAGTCGATGCGGGCGAGTTTATAAAGCTACAACATGGGATGTCTTACCAGCGATTTCAGCAACCATGCTTCCTTAAACAAAACACGTAAATGGCATAGTTAAATCGACGTTCAAAAATCTGTTCGGGATAGCACGATATCCGTGATAGATTTCAACTGCTGATGAACTTGAAATGACCACGTCACTTATCGTCAACCGTCTTTATGGACAGCGGTCATCGAAAAGTCTCGCTAAGACAGAAATAATTTGTAAGTAAAAGGTAAATTCTATTAAGAGACCAGTACAGGTCGCACTGTTATGAGCTCAGTGAAAAAAGTTATACATGTATTTCCTTCTGCGACAAAGAACACTAACGTTTATGGTTTCAAATTAGTTGTTTCTACCCTTCATATATTGGAATAATTGGCATTATATTTTTCGTTAGATATCCCTGGTGACTGTTACATATCTATTCTGTTGTTCATATAGTTCTTTAATTTCATACATTTTTAATTAGCGCCATCTTAATTCAGTTATTTGTTTTCTGTAGCATGGACAGATATTATTCTCCTTAATCATCATCACTGTTGGATAAAATACATAAAAGAAGTGAAAAATATCATATTGTCAATAGATTGTTAGAATTACAAAGTCAAAGCCGACACAATAAGGATAACAGAAGTGGGAATACATGGGCATCAGAAGCAATACTACCGTATAAAACGGTGTGTAAAGATAACATAGCCCCTCTAGTGTGACACCAGATCTAGTGTTGTGTTATTGGAGTAAGGCCGTGGTATTGTTATTTACATCCCAGTTTTTATCAACAGATCTATGAATGTACTAAGTACATTATACCTACAGAAGATACCATTAGTGATAAAACAATTCTAAGTAAAACATAATTTATTAAACAAGATAGGCTCTATCATCGAAACCATGCTACGCAGATAAGAAATTTCGCAGCACATTTAGAAATCGGTCTCGTTCCTACTGTTTTGAAAACATGTTATTTGAGCATACAGTATGATTGTGTCATATGATCTTTGATGGGACAAACAGCGTATACCCACTAAAATGGAAATTCAAACGAATCTCATGGAGTGCTGACTACCTATTTATATATCACTATCGCCAGTGAATACCACATTTAACCTAAAATATCCACTAGTCATCTGTAGGCCTGGATACAAACAGGTTTCGTTTTACCTATATATATTACCATGTTGACTGTAGGAGCCGACTTAATGTCAATCCCCTGCAGTTTGGTTTGTTTTCGTTTAACGTCCTATTAACAGTCAGGGTCATTTAAGGACGTGCCAGGTTTTGGCGGTGGAGGAAAGCCGGAGTACCCGGAGAAAAACCACCTGCCTACGGTCAGTACCTGGCAACTGTCCCACGTAGGTTTCGAACTCGCAACCCAGAGGTGGAGGGCTAGTGTTAAAGTGTCGGGACACCTTAACCACTCGGCCACCGCGGCCCCGAATACCCTGCAGACTCGGCCATACAAATGTATATCCGTTTTATATGGTACCCCCATTTAAACACTTTATAGTTCTTTCTTTTCACTTCCCTTCTGCTCTGTCATTCTATTTTTTGTTTCTTTTCTCTTCTTGCTCCTACACATATATAACCCTAACTGTTGCGAGGGTATTACACCCATCACAAACTAACACAACTGATATACAGTAGGGGTGTGTATTTTCGTGGTTTAACTTGGCATCACTTGGTGGTACTAAGCAGTTGTTGAATCATCATGTATATTAGAACCAAATACTGATGATAAGATACACCGCCAGTGACACTCAAACAGTTCATCCTAAGTATCATATATCGCCAATGACGTAATCTTTGGAAATTATGTTTTATAGACGTAATATGTTTATACCAGTGACAAACTGGTGTCTTTATCGCATAAATCTATCTCGCAGGCCTATAACAATCACAGGGTAATTAAATTGCACGTGATCATATCAAATTTATTTAACGATGATAAATGATACACTCTCTTTAGATGATTAGTTTACATTGTATGTAAAACTAAAAGTTGAATTATCTGTAATCTAACCGATCGTGGTTCTATGTTACCGCTGTGGTATACAGTCTTTAAAATGGTAAGTCCAATTTCTATATATCTAGTTTGCATGTTAACAGATATTCAATCTTCTTTATCAATCTATCAGAATTTATTGATACGACGTTTCTCATCCTGTAGACAAATATCTTTCGCAAGTATCCTTATAAAAATGTATTGAAGTGAAATAGTACTTTGATGGAATTTAATGTCAGTAGAAAAATTTATACCAATTCCAAATTTCTCAATTGAATGCAATCATATCTATAACTACGGTAACTGCCATTGCTGTGACGTGTGACTGACAAAACACTTACTCGTAGAGAGATCCCCGCGGAGATTTTATAACTTATTTAAACCACGTAGTCCCAGGAAGCCGAGAGGTATTTTATCAGGTATAACAACTCCATACAATCGATCATGCCGCATAGTCTATACACATATCAGTCATCCGGCAAATATATTTTAAGAATTTAAACTTTTCTTTAAAGGGTCATGTCACTTATACGATGGTAAAATTCAAAAAGATGAATATCACGAAATGATATTTGAATTTGATTTTTTGAATGTGACGAGCAGTATTGAATAGACATTAATAAGTATGAGTATAGGGTGTAGTGCACGGTCTGTCTACCAAATGCACTTTCGGCTACACCTGCCGATTATAGAAAAGAAAAATATACACAAGGGGGAAGGGGTACACAACTCTATAAAACATCACATAGCGGACTAGGACCATCAATGACGATCTAGTTCCCTGGGTACATCTCAACAGATTTCACATGCGATGCAGGCACTAGTTACTCTTATAATACGATTGATGTAAGATGTAAGATGTAAGATGCCGTCCCAATTCTTTTGGCGTATTTTCGAATAACAAGGTGCCATTTTTACAAGGACGAGTCTAACACGTTTGTAGTACGTTAGACCTTACAGAGTGATTGTCGATGACGAGTCTAACACGTTTATAGTACGTTAGACCTTACAGAGTGATTGTCGATGACGAGTCTAACACGTTTGTAAGA